>NC_057810.1:60585241-60817535 GCF_018294505.1 Triticum aestivum | reverse complement strand
CCTGCCCGCGCCCCGGCCGTGCCCGCCCGTGGTTGGAGTCGACGGGGGCGTGCAAGAGAGGCATGCGCCACCTGCAACGTGGGGAGTGCAAGGGCTGCACTCCGGCGGCCGGACTTAACGGTCAAACAAACGGTGTTGACTTACGATGCCATGTCAGCACTTACGTGCGGACCAGGCCTGTCATAAACACGTTTAAAATGGCTGAATCAGTTGATTTACTCACATGGTAGTTTTTAGTCACAGATTAATAAAAAAGTGATAGTTTTCAGGACAAAATTGTAAAGTGGTAGTTTGTAGGCGCGGTTACACGAATTGTGGTAGTTTTTGTTAAGTACTCCAATAATTGCAGTTGCTTTGCCAGGTTCCATCTCATTTGTCCGGTCTCCCAAGATTTCCAGATTTTTCGTCAAAAGAGACCACATATTGAATTAAAATGACAAAAAAGACCACCTCTGAATCAGATCGACAAAAAAGACCCCCTCGCCGTGGCGGCAGGTGCGCCAGGCGACACGTGGCACCTGCCGCCACGACGTGAGGCGGCCGGCCCCGCCGCCACGCTGCCAGGCGGCCAGTCGCTCGCTACGGGATTCCAGGCCGGCGACGGAACTGGGACGGGCTCGTTGGCCCGGCCGTCATAGTATGAGGCGGCCGCACTGCTGCTGCCTGACAGCTTCTGCCGCACGCGACGAAGGGGCGGGCCCGGCCGCCACGCCCTGTGGCGGCCGCACTGCCGCTGCTGCACGCGGGTCGATCGGTGCCAGCCCCAGGACGGTCTGTGTGGGCTACGTGTCGAGACGTCGCTAGCATGGCTAGCTAGAGCAACGGAATGCTACAGTGCACGCGTATAAATTTATGTTCATCTGTGTATAGGACTGCACCGCATTGATCATGCATGCTGCTCCATACAGGCGAATCGAACATTATGTCCATCGAGGACGACGCATCACGTCATGGGATAAACATTCTTATACTATTGCAAAAACAGAAAGGCTTAGGTATACATGTTGCGGGCAGGGTGGGATGGATAATTGTACTTATCATGCAGATTCCGGGCTGAGACGCTTCTCGCCGCGACGGCATGCAGAGCAGCAGTGCGGCCGCCACAGGGCGTGGCGGCGGGGCCCACCCCTCCGTCGCGTGCGGCAGCAGCAGCGCGGCCGCCTCATACGGTGGCGGCCTGGCCCACGAGCCCGTCCCCGTTCCGTCGCCGGACTGGAATCCCATAGCGAGCAACTGGCCGCCTGGCAGGGTGGCGGCGGGGCCGGCCGCCTCACGTCATGGCGGCAGGTGCCACGTGTTGCCTGGAGCGCCTGCCGCCACAGCGAGGGGGGTCTTTTTTGTCAATCTGACTAAGAGGTGGTCTTTTTTGTCATTTCAATCCGGCAAGTAGTCTCTTTTGACGAAAAATCAGATTTCCAATGTCTCGCTGCTCGTTTCCCATATATGCATGCACCTCGCGCGTGGTCACCGTGTGAAGTGCCGCTGTCAGAGTGCCGGCTACCAACCCCGTTGGCCCCCGGAAGTGGAACCTAGGATACCTCGGCAGCCATCGATTTCATGGCGCCGGAAGAAGCAAACACGGCCGCCGCCGGTGGCCCTCGCCGCCGCCGCGTGCTGGTCTTCCCTATCCCGTACCAGGGCCACATCAACCCCATGTTCCAGCTCGCCGGCCTCCTCCACGAGCGCGGCTTTGCCGTCACCGTCTTCCACACCCACTTCAACGGCCCCGACCCATCCCACCACCCCGCCTACGACTTCGTCCCCGTCCCCGACGGCTTGCCGGCGGGCAGCCCCGGCACGGTGGCGGCGACCGTCGAGCACATCTTCGCCATCAACAGCTCCTGCGAGGCGCCGTTCCGGGAGCGCCTGGTTGCCCTGCTGGAGGCTCCCGGCGGCAGAGGCGACGTCGCGTGCCTGGTCGCGGACGCGCACCTGCTGACCCTCATGGACGTGGCGCGGCAGCAAGGCGTGCCGACGCTGGCGCTGCGCACCGGCAGCGCCGCCTGCTTCCGCAACTTCATGGCCACCCCGATGCTCTGCGACAAGGGCTACCTCCCGGTGAGAGAAGAGTCGCAGCTGGACGCGCCGGTGAGGGAGCTGCCGCCGTACCGCGTCCGGGACCTGATGGCCATCACCAGCAGCCGCCACGAGCACGATCTAGTGTGCAAGCTGCTGGCCCGGGCCGTCGAGGCAGTGAGGACCTCGGCTGGATTCATACTCAACACCTTCGATGCGCTGGAGGCCGACGACCTGGCGACGACCCGGCGAGACCTCGCCGGCGTGCCGGTGTTCGACGTCGGCCCGCTCCACAAGCTCTCCCCGGCATCCTCCAGCAGCCTCCTGCCGCAGGACCGTGCTTGCCTCGGCTGGCTGGACGCGCAGCCCCCGGCGTCGGTGCTGTACATCAGCTTCGGCAGCCTGGCGAGCATGAGCGGCGCGGACCTCGCCGAGGCGGCGTGGGGCGTCGCCGACAGCTGCCAGCCGTTCCTGTGGGCGCTCCGGCCGGGCCTCGCCCGCGGGGCCGCCCTGCCCGACGGGTTCGCCGCGGCGACCGAAGGCCGTGGCCTGGTGGTGGGCTGGGCGCCGCAGGAGGAGATGCTGGCGCACGCGGCCGTGGGCGGGTTTTGGACGCACGGCGGGTGGAACTCGGCCCTGGAGGGCGCGTGCGGGGGCGTGCCGATGCTCTGCCGGCCCTGCTTCGGCGACCAGATGGGCAACGCGAGGCACGTGGAGCACGTGTGGCGCGCCGGGATCGCGCTGGACGGCGGCGGCCTCGAGCGGGGAGCGGTGGAGGCGGCCGTCCGGCGGCTGATGCGGGGCGAGGAGGGGAAGGAGATGAGGGGGCGAGCACGCGAGCTCGGGAGCAGAGCGGCGGAGGCCATCGCCGAGGGTGGGTCGTCTCGCCGCAGCGTCGACAGGCTGGTGAACCACATCCTGTCGCTGTAGTAGAGAGTAGAGGCTGCTTGCTTGTCTTGATCACACCTACTCCCACATAAGAAACTTTTATGAGTATGCAATTTGGTGGTCCCTCGCAACACAACTATTTCATTTTCCCATGGATATAAGACAATTAAGCGAACTACTTCATTTTTTTTGAAACCAGCCCATTACGTTTAACTCTAGACTTGACATTGGTGCTCACATTTTTCTGAATTTAATTCAGACTTTTTGGCGATGTTCCTTCAACGAAAAGAGATGTTTTCGTCGACTACGAGACGTCTGTGGTGACGTCAATCTCAAGATATGATGTCGGCTTAGTATGTCGGAGGGAATATGATGTATGTGTGTATGTTAAAAAGATGAGTGTATGTGCATGTATGTGGACATCTATGGTTGTACAGCCAAATGGGAACTTTTCAGCACGATCGGCATATGCGGCCGGATTTATGGGCCTCGAAGCGTCACCAACAGCTCCGTTTACTTGGAAGTCAAGGGCGCCGCTCCACTGCCGTTTTTTCCTTTGGCTCGCGATCCAAAACAGATGTTGGACGTCGGATCGTTTGGCCAGACGAGGGCTACCTCATCAGGATGCGTGCCCCCTTTGTGATCAACAGGAAGAAACATTGCAGCACCTACTGCTTGGCTGTGTGTTTGCACGGCAGGTCTGGCATGAGTTGGGGCAAAAGACAGGGCTTCGGGAGCTGGAGCCACTCCAGAATGAATCTTTGAGTGTGTGGTGCCTGAGGCAGGATCGAGATCCGACAGGCAGGAAATCGACTAGGGCGAAATGCATTCTCGCCTTGTGGACAATTTGGAAGCATCGAAACGACGTCGTGTTTAATGGGGCACCGGTTTCTCTGCCACGAGTCAAAGAGCGGCTACTTGAGGAAGGGAGGCTTTGGGCAAAAGCTGGCTTGTTTAAAGACGACGTTAGAGGGTTTGAAGAGTTGGGTAGTGAGCGGACGGCAAGCGAGTAGTATGTAATAGGAGTTAGTGCTTGGTGGAGTCGGGAGTGTTCTCTGTAAATATTGTAGCCCGCGTGGATTTTTGAGGAGTCTTTCCCCCTCTTCTTTAATGAATGATACGCGCATTCGTACGTATTCGAGAAAAAGAAAGTCCTTTAGGGCATCCCTGCTTCATCCCTCGTATCATTCATCTTTTAATTTTCTATATCTTTTAAGAAATAAACTTTTGTTTTTCTACTCCTTCCTATAAAACTTTTTTTTTCAAATTCATCGAAACGTTTGCGCAAACCCAAACAAATGCGCTTCATTCGATCCAACAAACAACTAAACCATGGGTTCTTCATTTGACCGGTCCCGACCACAACTTTTGTTTGTCTACTCCTTCCTTCAAAACCTTTTTTCAAATTCATCGAAACGTTTGCGCAAACCCAAACAAATGCACCACGTCATAATTCAACATTGATAAACTTCATCAGATCCAACAAACAACTAAACCATGGGTTCTTCATTTGACCGGTCCCGACCACAGCAACAAGAGACATGTTCATCCACAGATCACACAAAGCAAAATCTTCTTCCGGATGGTAGTTGCACGACCATTGAGCCTTTTTTTTTCATTGTTTGGGTCTACAGCTCCTCGTCCTCTTGACCTCTTCAACCTCATCCTCCACCACTACCACGGCATTCCTTCTCATTTCCTGGCTATAGGGTGTGGACGTGCCAATGTCGTCAAGGCCGAGGGTGTGGTTTGTGTCCAATTGCGACATCAACTGGTCAACCTCATCCTGTTTCATTCCCTCACTACAAAAGCAAAGTAAAAGCCTGCCAAGTTAACATCACATCATTCATCATGCAATTGGGAAAAGTTAAAGCCTACCAAAATGGAAGTGTCCGATTTTTTTTTTTGAAAAAATCTTGAAAGAATTCCTTATTTAACACTGTTTTAAATTTTGTTTCTCTATTTAACACAAACAAACTTTTTCTTCCCTATCTAGCTTCGAGTCTTAATTATATTCCCTGTATGACACTTTCATCTATTTCCCCGTCTAACACTGTTAAATTGCATGTGAAAAAGATACTTTTGCCCTCATGTAATGCTATGAACCAACCGTCATTCCAAAAGTGCAATTTATAAGAATGTTTGGGTACGTACATTCGCTTGCCGGCCTCATGAGTGTGTTCCTAACATGCACTTAGAAAAAATGCTCGTGTCTATAAATAAAATTTCTTGTTAAATCAAATAAGAAGAAAAAACACATCAAATATCAATATTAGCATCTATTAAAATTTTTGTCACACTCCACCCGAGGGCAAAAACGTCTTTTCAAGTGTCAGTTAACACCGCTAAGGTTTAAAATGGACGAAAGTGTTATAAAGGGCATACAATTTAGATGCGGTGTTAGAGCATCTCTAGCAGACGCCTTAAAAGGGGCGGCCCGTAAAAATCCGGCGACTATATGGGTTTGGCCCTTTTTCGGGCCAGACTAGAGCCCGTATAGCCGCCCCATCCATAAATTTTTTTACAATGGCCCGCAACCCTCCTCCCACCACCCACGTAGTATATGTACATGTTTGCGGCTAGAATACGGGTCAAAACCCTATCCGCGCGTCACGCATTTCCCAATCGCCCTCTCGATTTCTCGCCGCCGGCGACTTCCATTATCCCTCTCCCTCACTTGATGTGGCGCGGAATGTGGCCGGCGGGCCGCGACACCGTCGGTGGCGACGACCCCGAGCGGAGGCGGTGTGTCGCCGTCGATGACATGAGGAAAAGGGTTGTGAGACGGTAAGTAACCAAGGGCTTTCGCCGCCGTCGTCGCTCCTCCGCCGCGAGACGGAGGGGTACGACCACAGGCAGGCGATTCTCTATCGCGGGCTTTCCTCCGGCTCCTCCGCCGGTGCCTCGAGCTCGCGGACGCCGCTCATGCTGGTCAAGAGGGAGTCGGAGGAGCTCCCGCCGCTCCGCGCGGTGAAGAGGGAGCCGGAGCGGCGAGGCGCTGGCGTCATTGGGCCAGATGATTTCCTCCCCAGGCGGAGGCAGACGTCTTCGAAGTTGCCATCGTCGTGCGCAGTGCGTGGGAGAAGGAGGAGGCGGAGCAGCAGCGTCGACGCGAAGTCGGTCTCGTTGCAGTCCTGCTCGAGCAGGGGCTCACGAAGGCGCAGGACTTCAACGACAACTTGGACGCAAGGTGCCGCGAAGCCAAGGCGCGGGATGACATCTACATCAACCACGTCTCCGACGACGACGACTAAGCTCCTTCGCAGCCGCACCCGGATGGCTCCGTTGAGCCAAATTTTGGCAATAGGGTTTACGGTGGCCGCCGCTTCTCCGATCTATGTTGTACAAATAGACTATGTATGAAATATGTATGATGATCAACTATGGATGCTACTGGAAGTAGTTTGATTTCTCCCGCAAAGTTCCGATTTCAAAATTTACAGGTTTTTTTGAGGGATAAAAACCTTTTATTACTCAAAATCCCCAGAAAGTGGGATACAAGTTTGGTCATGTGGCTGGCCAAGCCACACATGACGCCCTGGTAGTAATGACAAGGCATATTTAGCTAACTTGTGGGCTTCAACATTAGCCTCACGTCTTTCAAAAGTAAATTTACTAGTGGGTGATGCTCTATGTCTAATCTCTCTTATTACAGCACCATATTCTCCTTGGCTTCCCTTGACTAGATCTTCAACCACCTGCTTGCAATCGGATGCCACGATGTAGTTATGTTGGTTGAGATCTTCTATCAGTGCCACGGCTTCTCGACACGCAATTGCTTCCAAAGTTGATGCGTCCCAGTGACGAGCGCAGAACTGCCCAGGAAGGAACCTTGGTTGTCTGTGCATATTGCAATGGCTGAGCCTCCTCTCTGCGACCGAGTGCCCGCATCTACGTGTATCTTGACATAATTTACAGGTTCATTTTAAGTTTTTATTCTGCCGCGACTGTTTTCGGCCCGTATCCGAGGCAAGACGCGAACTGTAAACTCAAGGTCCGCGATATAAGAGGTCTGCTAGAGAAGCTCTTGTGCAAGGAAGAAAAATATTTTTTCAGTGTTTATTTCTCGAGGAGGTCGATCCCGGTGTGCATTGGACCACAATGCCTAACCATTCCGTCCCATTGCACTAAGCCCATTATCATCAAACTCGCAGAAAGATTGCATGATGGCATCAAACCCACACTGGATTTGAACTAACCAACCAGGCGTGTGTGTGAGCTCTGGTGCGCACGAGCCCAACACGCTAACAGATAATAATTTTAAAAAGAACCGAAAGCCACTGCTAATGACCCCACTAATCCAAATACGACTACTATAAATTTAACAAATTAATCACCGCTGGTTAATCAAATCACTCGTGTCTTACTTCCTACCTGCCGCGACACAAGCGAACGAGACAGAGAGAGAGGTGGGGCGAGGCAGAGCGGGGAGCGACTCTGAGCGCGCGCGGGGGCGAATCGCCGGCGACGGAGAAAGCTCGGCTCCGGCCAGCCGTGCGGCGGCGGAGATGGCTCCCTCCGCGCCCCCGCTCCTCTCCCGCCGGCTCCTGGCCCTGACCCTCGCCCTCGCCGCCCTCGTTTCCCCCGCCTCCGCGGCCAGGAAGATCCCGGCCTCCGTCACCCCGATCTCGCGGGACCTCTACCGCCCCAGGTACGGCGCGCGCCTCACGCCTTCCGCCCTGCCCCGTGCGTTCCGGTAGCTCCTCCTCCCGTCTCGGAATGGCGCCAGCCGCCAGGTCTGTCTCAACTGGTAGCCGCTGGAATCGAGCATCTGGCTGTTGCTGTAGTGTGATGCATCGGCTGGTGGTCGCAATGGGCGCGGGGATTCGCTCTCCAACATCGTATACTAGTTGATTTAGGGATCGATGCGGCATGACAAATTTTTTGCTTGCACTGCCATGGTCCACCTTCGCCAAGATACGCCTGTCACTGTCTGCAATTGCAACCCCTGTCTGTCATGTTAGCTAGTCGATGGGAGCTATTGGCCACGCCTGTGCAACAGCACTAGAGGTTACATACTTGATTGAACCTACTATAGCTAGTATTAGTATATCAGTACCAAGTTTGGATGCCTGCCTTGCTAGTTTAGGAGTAGCAGTTGTTTAGTGGGGATGAGGGTTCAGGCATGTTGTTTCTGTTTATCATGAACCTCAAAGACCTTAGTTCTTGCAGTTCTGATTTCATTAATGGGTTTGGGGAAAATGTTCTTTTCCAGAGAAAGAGAAGGCCAGGGCATTTCTGTTTGCTGCATTGACTTTGCTCTTTTTCGTTTTGTGCAACGCTTACCGTTGGATTTAACTGGGTCTGTTTCTTTTTCTCCACAGTGATACCCTTCTGAGTGAGATCAAGGCCCTGGTTGCTCGGAATCCGGATAGGTTGACTGTGAGTGGCTTAACTGTCATTGTTCAGCTGTTATTGGCCGGTTTGGTTCGGTATTAAGTGGCATTTTTACGCCGTCTTTTATTAACTGTTGCAGATGGATACATTAAGAGCTGGTAACAAAGGGTATTCTGCGGAGATGTTCGTTGTTACTTTTAATCATGTGAAGAAAACCGCACATGATGGCTCGAAGATTAAAATCCTTCTGGTTAGTTCCCAACAGATATCTCTCAGCATTTCCCCCCAAACATGGGCTTCATTCCGGCCTCTTGTATCATCCAACGTCACGAGATCAAGTCTGCTCTGTCCATTCATCTTGTTTGTTCTCAACTCCCTCACCTCGGTGGAGTAGTGGGCCTACAACATAAAGAAAACATAATTTTGTCTTCATACATTTTGGCATGCTGTTCCATAAATTAAGTTATTGATGCCTTGTGGCTTTGACAGAAGGTTCATTGTCTTCCAGAGCTTTGGGCAGCATGGCAGAGAACTTATCACCTCTGAACTTGCATTAAGTCTGCTCTACATTTTGACGGAGAAGCGCAAAATTGCGGGTGTGGATCTATCATCCTTTGAGAAAATTCTGGAGCATCTTGTTATCAAAGTTAGTCCTTCTGCAACTTATTTTATATCTTCAGTCCCTAGAATGCATAATTAATAAGAAAATTATAGGAAGCAATTGTGCTTTCTGTTCTGCTGCGCTGCACTGAAGCAGTATAGTTTTGGCTTTTGAGGGTGGTCTGGTCTTTGAAAAAGGAATCTTGATATTGAGGTATTTGGTTCATTTCTTTTCGGCATTGTTCTTATGCATGCTTTCTGAAATCAAACTTTACTTTGATCTGCTCGCATTTTTCAAATGTTAGTGCGCTAGTTATCTTTTACGTACCTTCACTTATTCCTGCACTATGGTAACTTATTAAGCATTATTATTCACTCAAAGTTATACCAATAACAAAATTCACAGTAGTTTCTAATATGTTTGTGAAGTACTCCCTCCGTCCCATAATATAAGAGCGTTTTTTACACTAGTGTAGTGTCAAAAACACTCTTATATTATGGGACAGAGGGAGTATGTTTCTCCCAAGTGTTTTTTGTACAAAATACGAAATCAAAATCATGTATTTTTAGCACACATAATCATCATTACTGCATATCCTTTTACCCTAGTTTAGAGAAAAACAAGCGTGTGCTTACGTGGTATTCTTTACCTTTATTCATATTTGTCTGCCTTCTCCCCTCATCCACCTCTTTCTCGTGTTATTACTTATGTTCGTATTAGTAATGGGCCATTTCTCGAACTCAGGAGGTATAGTGATTTCTAAAGTTGCCTTTAAACTTTTTAGGTGGTGCCAATGGAAAATTTTAATGGCCGCAAGCGCGTTGAAGCAGGGGAGATTTGTGATAGGAGAAATGGTGATTGTCTTTTTCTTAAAAATCAATCACATGAAGCAGCTCATGCGCCAATTATATTATCTCTTCTTTTCTTACGCAGGAAGAGGGGTTGATCTTAACAGAAATTGGAGTGTTGATTGGGGAAAGAAGGAAAAGGTTTGTGTCAAAGCGGTTTATCTGTTATCATTGTGCACCAGGAAAACCCGACTCCTGAGTTCAAAAATATGTTGATTCTATAAAATACATCTTAGATGCAAGCTTGAATGACTGAAGTCTTTTATGTTAATTTCCACAGTTTATGGTTTCCTTTTGTGTGGTATTACTTAGCGAACCTGTGTAATTTACCCTTAGAAGAGCTTGTTTGATTGACATTCAGGAACACTAAAGTTGAATTGAAAGTCAGATTTTTTTGCAGATCTGGAGCGGATAGACTAAGTATAGCTATGGTGCTTTATTGATACCCTGTATATTCTTTCTTATTGTCACGTTGGATAATCAGACTTTGCTAATCTTGTGTACACTTTGAGCAAGTGCACCTTTATCTTTTTATCATGCATGTTCTTTGTTGGTTGATTGGTTGATTGATCAGCAGAGTTACTTATGTGCACAGCATCAATCTTATGCACTATATTTATACATTTGTCCTGTATTGCAGGATTATAACCCATTTGAGGAGCATCCCGGTACTGCTCCTTTCAGCGAACCTGAGGCCCAGATCATGCAAGAACTATCCAAGTCATTTAAACCACATATCTGGGTGAATGTGCATTCTGGAATGGAGGTAATGCAGCTCTTGCGTTCTGCAGCTATCATATAAAGTTTGATCAATTGTTCATCAAGCGGAGGGAGGGGCCTAACATATAAGTGTCTTTAGTAGCAATCTCATGTGTAGTTCCACACAGTGGTATAAACCTGGAGAAATAAGTTTTGGTCAATGCCTATTGCTTTTACACATTCTCTCATTCTTCTGTTCAACTACAGGCATTATTTATGCCATATGACCACAAGAATACTACACCAGATGGAGCTCCTTCTCACTTGATGAGGTCAGTTTTAGAGAATGTGAACCATCGCAATTTCCAAGACAGCTGCCTAGTTGGATCAGGTGGTGGAGCTGTAGGGTATGTAACATCTCACAAGTTACTCAAGTTATGTGAATCCAAGAGGGTTATTCTAGCCTTCAACGAAGGAAATGTACTAATGCTCTTTTTTATTCCATCACTTGCTAGGTACCTTGCACATGGGACTACAACTGATTATCTGTATGACATTGCGAAGGTGCCAATGCCTTTCACATTTGAGGTAAGTTAATCTGTTGTCTCTGTTGCAACTATTATGAACCTGTATTGACATGACATGACTCATCACTTTGCTGGTATTCAGATATATGGAGATGAGAAGGCATCCACCGAGGATTGCTTCAAAATGTTCAACCCTGTCGACAAGATAACATTTGATGTACGCAAATCTGGGCTCTGCGCATCTAGTCATGTACATAGTTTTTTTTGGCCATATGTCTGACAGCACAGTTTTCCTTTCCAGAGAGTCATTAACAAGTGGTGCATGGCATTTCTCATACTTTTCGAGGAAGGGCTGCGAACCCTACCTGATGGCCAGGTAGTATCCCAAGGAGCACTGGATAACTGGGTCCCTATGGGAGGAGAGATTTTGGAGAGAAATATGGACCAAAAGAGCGGCGGTGAAAATGGGAAGCTTGAAGGCCTTGACCTCGGAATGCAGGAGCTAAAAACCTACTTCAGGTTATTTATGCTATCGACATTCCTGCTGATGTTCATGTTCTGCTCGAGGATATCGAAAAACAGGAGCAGAGACTCAGGTAACATTTGAATCCCACGGGAGAATCGATTGGAGCTAGGCTATTCAGCTCAGTATGGGTTTGCAATGGTGCTCACGGTTTATTGCCGCAGATGAACAAAGTATAGCATGAATCATTCCAACAAAAGTCCATTTTCTGGGGCAACTTTGGAGGCGCGGCGACAGGGGATGACAAGAATGGTAGAATCAGAATGGTGTTTTGCAGCCTCTGCTTAGATGCTAGATGTATGTCAAGAGTGATCTGTTTATGTCTTCGACGAGTCATAAATGTAAGTTGTAGAGCTGTCGATATCTGTTTGTCGTGATGAATAGGTAGAATCAGAATGAATATGCGCGCCTTTTGAAGGTTGCTGGTTTTTTGACACGATTGAATGTAACGTTCAGTCGTCAACTTACTGTGATACGACTGAGTGTAGCATTTCACTGTGGACTTACTTTGACATGATTGAATGTAATATTCCATTACCAACATATTATGAGTTTTTTCACTGAAATGTTGAACTGCTGTCTAATCTTATTTATTGTGAGTTTTGTTGAATTTTTGCTAATATGCACTAAACTATTTAGACTGATCATATGAGAATAGTTTTGTTATGAAATGCCATTTTTATGGTTTTAGTTAATATGTACTGCATTTGAGATCACTCAAAATTTCTTCATTATATTGACCGCGTCTCATCCAAAGCGTGACATGTCATTCCTCAGCAGAGGGTGTAAGTTATTGACTAATACAGCACATCAAAGTATAGGAGAAGAAGTCTGAACTCATATACCGCAGACATACAAAAGTCTGAACTTCACATTTCAGCCCGATAAGGGCACATGTGGCATACATATTTTCCATTTCTCGCCAAAATGATGGCGAAGCGGAAGTAACCATACTATCTTTGAAAGAGCTGCACACTTGAAACTGATTTGAGTTGGGCAGAGGTTACAGATACTTGATGAGGAGCCAAACAATAACCACAAGCATCACTATACCGACGGTGGACAGCAGCAGGGACATGCAGGAGCAGCCGCCCTTGGCGCGCTTGTTCAGAACCGCAAGCCTCTTTTGCACACGCTGCATGAGAAAGGTATTTGCGTCAAAATTCAATTCGTGCAAAGCTTGAGAACTATTGGTATCAAAGAGCAAAGAAACTTTCTTTAAGGTCTAAGGATAAGGAACGGAAACAAGGGTTTGAAATAAAACCTGGAGACGCGAGTTCGTACCATCCACATGGTCGTCTAGGTCATCCTGCAATCATGAAGAGAGGGCAGTGAACACAGAGTCTAGAGAGCAAAGAAACAAGTGGCTTTGCAGTAAGAAACTAACAATCAGTCTTGCATGCAGGTCAAGCTCCTCATTGACTGCTAGCGCAATGTGTTTTGTGCTCAGCACTGTCTGTTCCAGCTTCTCAAGACCCTCATCTTGTTCTGCAAATTGCAAATTGTCGTAGCAGACAGTATCAATGAATTAGGCAACTGTCAATTGTTCATTTCTCTTGTGAATTGCTAGTATTTGTAACCAACTGTAGATATACAAGCAAATTGCAAGCTTAGATAAACAACCGCGTGGAACATGGAATGCGTTTTTCGTCACAAGTAGCTCTTCATATATTTTGAGTAGAAATGCAACGATTTAAGAAGTTCGCCATTTTCTTTCGAAACAAAGCAACTGAATGAATCCTAATAGAGAAACCGGAATATATGCAAGGGCCACTGGTAACTTCTGAATTTGTATGTTTGACACCAGAAACTCGAGCCAATGAAATGGAGAGGAGAGGAATGGATTTGGCATGTGCACTGTGAGGCAAAGGAGGAACAGCAATGTCTTGTTTTGACTGTTTGACCAGTCATAAAGACAACACTTCAAACTGAACATCACCCTAAACACCACTCCAAATGTCACGACCACATTGATGTATCTGCCCGAGGGTGGTGGAAATGGAGGGCGACAGGCCAGCCATCACATCCAGTAACCAACCACTCTGACATCGCCGCAACACTTCATTGTCACGGCAGCATGAATAGTAAGTCATACATACATCACTACCTTTCATGATTTGCCTCTGAAGGCCAACAATCCCTTGGTTATCCAACCCGGCTACTCTGCTCATGTCATCAGCAGCTTTCTTGCTCTGACCAAGCAAATCCTCCCTGAATTGTGAGAAATCACATGTGTAATACATATAAGAAATTTAATCAATATGCACCTGAAAAGATTTTAACAAATATAAAGCATTGACGAGCCTTCTTTAAAAAGATTAATCACGTCGGTGGCATTGGTTACAAAATGCGGAACACACCTGTTGGCAAAGGTCGACATGTTGAAACTTTCTGCCATCTGTTTTGCTCTAGATTTCAAATTTGAAAGCGTGTCTCGGCGCTTATGCAGCTCCTTGTCCGTGCTGCACAACATCGAAGATCACTTAAGAGTGGATTTCCTTTTTATAACAGATGTACATTTCGAAATGTATCAAGAGAAGTTATATTGAGCATATGTATGAAAGATATCTCGATTTAATGCAGAGCTGATTGTGATAACTGATAAATTTGTACTAGTGTCTGCACAAGAGTGAACAGAATACACCATATACCATCCATAACCATCGCAGAGAACATACATATTAACAGGGTAAACTACTCCAAACGTTATCTCCTACGAAATGAATCACCACACATGTACGGATGTACTTAGTACTACCTCGAATAAGAAATAAGATGATCTCATTTCCCACCACACATGTGCAGCTATAATCTATTTCGGAGCTGGAATCACAATCGGTGAAAAGCAGCTGAATTATGATTCCAGGGATAGGCTGAACATGGTATCGACGACATCACTCAGGCCCTAAATCATCGTACCATCATTTCTAGCTCCTGCATCCTGAATTCTCAGACAAAATGTTGTATGAATCTGCAGGAGGTGACTATCTAGGAACAAAGGACAACGCAAATCGACCTCCATCCAATTATCCCTCTTCCACGCATTTCGGAGCTGGCAAGCAGGAAAAAAGAAAGACGCGCTAGGGTGAGCGAGCGAGGGAGCGAAACGTACATGGATTTGGGGGGAAGCCTGGCGAGCATCCCCTCGAGGCTGTCCAACCTGGTCCCGAGGATGGTGATCTTCCGGCGGATGGCGGAGGTGTGGCGCATGACCTCCGGCCCGGACTGCGGGAGCGCCGCCCGGTCGGCGACCATGGCGGCGACGTCGTCCGCCAGGCGCGCCGCCTCGCCGTACTCCCGCACCCACGGATCCACGGACGACGCCATCGCCGGCAGGGAGATGGACCCTATCGGTTCCTCGGGGGGCCGAGCAGGGGATCGATGGGCCGGCCGGCGAGACTGCCTGCTCCGATTCGGCCGCGTCGCGTCGCCGGCTGCTTGCTCGAGTTGCTCCGTGGCGGCGACGCTTTCTTTCGTCCTCTTCCCCGCTTTTGGCCTTTGGCGTGTGATTTGTGGTTGGTGGTTTCTTCGCCGTGCCTTTGACGGGGCGTAGCTGCGGGGAAGAAGGGATTAGACGCAGGATAACATGATTAGTACTCCCTCCGTAAACTAATATAAGAGCGTTTAGATCACTAAAATAGTAATCTAAACACTCTTATATTAGTTTATAGAGGGAGTACTCTATAGTTTAATTTTCATTTTTTTTATTCCTGTGGATGAGGTACTCCGATCTACTCCCTCCGTTTCTAAAACATAACACCTTTCAAAGATTTCGGCATGAACTACGTGTAAAGACATATTTTAAAGTGTGAATTCACTCATTTTATTCTGTATTTAGATTGTATTGAAATCTCGAAAACACATTGTATTTAGCAACAGAGGGAGTGTGTAGCAAATGCCATGATCCCTCTCTCTTTCTTGCCGGGCAAAAGTTGATCATGGGGAGAGGGTAACCCTCTAGGGCAACTCTGACCGATTCCTAAAAATAAAGAAGGATTCGGCGGAGTAAACATGTGACAGCCTGGATTTTGCCTTTTTTTTCCGGACTTGATTTGCCCTTACCTTGGATTTGAGTTTTTTAGAATCAATTCAAATGGACTTATCACTTGAGCATGCCCTTGACTTTCACCCAAGTGACCCATCTACCTCTCATTCAATCACATTTCTTCTGAAACTCATCTCAGAAACTAGTGCTCCAAAGCAACCCTCATTTTTATTGCTCCAAAAATCTTGAGATAATTCCTGAATATTCTTTGAACCTTGGACCACCCCATCCCCGAGCAAAAATATTGCATGACTTTTTTAATATTTTGCTACAGAAAATCATTTCTCTTCTGGCCCAAAAATGCACTTTGTTTAGCAAGTGTATTTTTCCTTGATCCAATGGAGCTGGTTTTTCTTGAGCCTCATAACCCTCCTAAGTAAACCTTAACCCTAGGAGATCAAGCCTAATGGCCTTCTAGAAGCCCTCCAAACTTGGCGACCAAGTTTCTGACCAGAAACTTGACAGCAAGCTTGAGTCACATCTGGTTGGCCTGACAGTGAGTTCTCAACCTCCCTAGACCTAACATTGCACGAACTACAACCCAGACAAGGTTTGGCCGAGCGTGGGCGTCGTTTTGACCATGCCAGCGTGGTGACCGAGTGTGAACACGGGCTCTGGCATGTGTTCGACGCACTCTGCGTCGCGCTAGTGCTTCTGTTCGGCGCGTGCTCGAGCCAGAGCTCGCCGACGACTGTCGCATCGCGCCACAAGCCTCGACTTTTCACCCTTGACCTCTCCCTGGCGCTCGCCGACGCCGGAGACGCGCAGCGAGCACAGGCACATCGCGGCCAAAAGCCACAGTGCGCACGCGCCCCTATCTTCTTCTTCCCCTGCTTCTTGTGCTCGTCTGCGAGCGTGGACAGCTCCCGCGTGATCGCTGAGCTCTTCCCCCCTCTCACTGGCGCCCTTCGTCGTCGCTCGCCGGATTCCAGAGAGCTCCGACAGCGCCACGTATCCCCCTCCTACTCCAGCTATATATAGAGTCCCTCCCTCCACCCCGAAGCCTCACACTGCACCTCTCAACCACCACGACCACATAGCATAGCTGCAGCCCGGCCGAGCAGGCCTCTAGCCGCCGTCCACGACCAGAGCTCGCCAGCGATCCCCACAGCCCATCCACCCTGCTCCAGAGCCCCTCGAGCTCAACCAACCCCTCAGGCGCATCATTGGAAGTCCACCAGTGTCGCCTGGAAGCACTACAGCCCCTGGAGTCGCTCTCACCGTTGCTTTCTTCCTCTCCGGCAAGTCCCGACCGCCACTGCTGCTTGCGAGCTCGATTGCGAGCAGCTCCGGTCATCCCCCAGCGAGCCACGGGTACAGGCAGGTGCGCCGTGACCCCCTCTCCATTTCTATCCCTCTGATTTCGCCCAAGAACCACTCCTCGCCGGCGTGAGCTCCGACGGAGCATCGTCGTGCTATGTTTCCTCTCCCCCTCTCTCTCCTGACTGGTGGGGCCCGTTGTCAGCCTCTCCACTCGCACCCGAAGCGACACGAGTGGAGGCGTATCTGTTGGAAATATGCCCTAGAGGCAATAATAAATTAGTTATTATTATATTTCCTTGTTCATGATAATCGTTTATTATCCATGCTAGAATTGTATTGATAGGAAACTCAGATACATGTGTGGATACATAGACAACACCATGTCCCTAGTAAGCCTCTAGTTGACTAGCTCGTTGATCAATAGATGGTCATGTTTCCTGACCATGGACATTGGATGTCGTTGATAACGGGATCACATCATTAGGAGAATGATGTGATGGACAAGACCCAATCCTAAGCCTAGCACAAGATCATGTAGTTCGTATGCTAAAGCTTTTCCAATGTCAAGTATCATTTCCTTAGACCATGAGATTGTGCAACTCCCGGATACCGTAGGAGTACTTTGGGTGTGCCAAACGTCACAACGTAACTGGGTGGCTATAAAGGTACACTACGGGTATCTCCGAAAGTGTCTGTTGGGTTGGCACGAATCGAGACTGGGATTTGTCACTCCGTGTGACGGAGAGGTATCTCTGGGCCCACTCGGTAGGACATCATCATAATGTGCACAATGTGATCAAGGAGTTGATCACGGGATGATGTGTTACGGAACGAGTAAAGAGACTTTCCGGTAACGAGATTGAACAAGGTATAGGGATACCGACGATCGAATCTCGGGCAAGTACAATACCGCTAGACAAAGGGAATTGTATACGGGATTGATTAAGTCCTTGACATCGTGGTTCATCCGATGAGATCATCGTGGAACATGTGGGAGCCAACATGGGTATCCAGATCCCGCTGTTGGTTATTGACCGGAGAACGTCTCGGTCATGTCTGCATGTCTCCCGAACCCGTAGGGTCTACACACTTAAGGTTCGATGACGCTAGGGTTATATAGGAAGCTTGTATGTGGTTACCGAATGTTGTTCGGAGTCCCGGATGAGATCCCGGACGTCACGAGGAGTTCCGGAATGGTCCGGAGGTAAAGATTTATATATAGGAAGTCCTGTTTCGGCCATCGGGACAAGTTTCGGGGTCATCGGTATTGTACCGGGACCACCGGGTGGGGCCACCTGCCCCGGGGGGCCACATGGGCTGTAGGGGGTGCGCCTTGGCCTACATGGGCCAAGGGCACCAGCCCCTAGAGGCCCATGCGCCAAGATATAGGAAAAAGGGGAGAGTCCTAAAGGGGGAAGGCACCTCCGAGGTGCCTTGGGGAGGATGGACTCCTCCCCCCTCTTAGCCGCACCCCTTCCTTGGAGGAAGGGGCAAGGCTGCGCCTCCCCCCTCTCCCCTGCCCCTATATATAGTGGAGGGGAGGGAGGGCATCCATACCTGAGCCCTTGGCGCCTCCCTCCCTCCCGTGACACCTCCTCCTCTCCCGTAGGTGCTTGGCGAAGCCCTGCAGGATTGCCACGCTCCTCCATCACCACCACGCCGTTGTGCTGCTGCTGGATGGAGTCTTCCTCAACCTCTCCCTCTCTCCTTGCTGGATCAAGGCGTGGGAGACATCGTCGAGCTGTACGTGTGTTGAACGCGGAGGTGCCGTCCGTTCGGCACTAGGATCATCGGTGATCTGAATCACGACGAGTACGACTCCATCAACCCCGTTCACTTGAACGCTTCCGCTTAGCGATCTACAAGGGTATGTAGATGCACTCTCTCTCTCTACTCATTGCTGGTCTCTCCATAGATAGATCTTGGTGATACGTAGGAAAATTTTTGAATTTCTGCTACGTTACCCAACAGTGGCATCATGAGCTAGGTCTATTGCGTAGATTCTATGCACGAGTAGAACACAAAGTAGTTGTGGGCGTTGATTTTGTTCAATATGCTTGCCGTTACTAGTCTTATCTTGATTCGGCGGCATCGTGGGATGAAGCGGCCCGGACCAACCTTACACGTACTCTTACGTGAGACCGGTTCCACCGACAAACATGCACTAGTTGCATAAGGTGGCTGGCGGGTGTCTGTCTCTCCCACTTTAGTCGGATCGGATTCGATGAAAAGGGTCCTTATGAAGGGTAAATAGCAATTGGCATATCACGTTGTGGTTCATGCGTAGGTAAGAAACGTTCTTGCTAGAAACCCATAGCAGCCACGTAAAACATGCAAACAACAATTAGAGGACGTCTAACTTGTTTTTGCAGGGTATGCTATGTGATGTGATATGGCCAAAAAGGATGTGATGAATGATATATGTGATGTATGAGATTGATCATGTTCTTGTAATAGGAATCATGACTTGCATGTCGATGAGTATGACAACCGGCAGGAGCCATAGGAGTTGTCTTTATTTATTTGTGACCTGCGTGTCAACTTAAACGTCATGTAATTACTTTACTTTATTGCTAACCGTTAGCCATAGTAGTAGAAGTAATAGTTGGCGAGGCAACTTCATGAAGACACGATGATGGAGATCATGATGATGGAGATCATGGTGTCATGCCGGTGACAAGATGATCATGGAGCCCCGAAGATGAAGATCAAAGGAGCTATATGATATTGGCCATACCATGTCACTACTCTATTTGATTGCATGTGATGTTTATCATGTTTATGCATCTTGTTTACTTAGAACGACGGTAGTAAATAAGATGATCCCTTACAACAATTTCAAGAAGTGTTCTCCCCTAACTGTGCACCGTTGCGACAGTTCGTGTTTCGAAGCACCACGTGATGATCGGGTGTTAGATTCTAACGTTCACATACAACGGGTGTAAGACAGATTTACACACGCGAAACACTTAGGGTTAACTTGACGAGCCTAGCATGTACAGACATGGCCTCGGAACACGGAGACCGAAAGGTCGAGCATGAGTCGTATAGAAGATACGATCAACATGAAGATGTTCACCGATGATGACTAGTCCGTCTCACGTGATGATCGGACACGGCCTAGTTTGACTCGGGTCATGTAATCACTTAGATGACTAGAGGGATGTCTATCTGAGTGGGAGTTCATAAGATGAACTTAATTATCCTGAACATAGTCAAAAGGTTTTTGCAAATTATGTCGTAGCTCACGCTATAGTTCTACTGTTTAGATATGTTCCTAGAGAAAGTTTAGTTGAAAGTTGATAGTAGCAATTATGCGGACAGTAGAAAGCTTATGTCCTTAATGCACTGCTCAGTGTGCTGAACCCCAAACGTCGTTTGTGGATGTTTCGAACATTGAACATACACGTTTTGATAACTACGTGATAGTTCAGTTAAATGGTTTAGAATTGAGGCACCAAAGATGTTTTTGAAACGTCGCGAAACATATGAGATGTTTCGAGGGCTGAAATTGGGATTTCAGGCTCGTGCCCACGTCAAGAGGTATAAGACCTCCGACGACTTTCTTAACCTGCAAACTAAGGAGAAAAGCTCAATTGTTGAGCTTGTGCTCAGATTGTCCGAGTACAACAATCATTTGAATCGAGTGGGAGTTGATCTTCCAGATAAGACAGTGATGGTTCTCCAAAGTCATTGCCACCAAGCTGCTAGAGCTTCGTGATGAACTATAACATATCAGGGATAGATATGATGATCCTTGAGGTATTCGCGATGTTTGACACCGCGAAAGTAGAAATCAAGAAGGAGCATCAATTGTTGATGGTTGTGAAACCACTAGTTTCAAGAAGGGCAAGGGCAAGAAGGGATACTTCATGAAACGGCAATTCAGCTGCTGCTCTAGTGAAGAAACCCAAGGTAAAACCCAAACCCGAGACTAAGTGCTTCTGTAATAAGGGGAACAACCACTAGAGCAGAATTACCCTAGATACTTGGTAGATAAGAAGGCTGGCAAGGTCGATAGAAGTATATTGGATATACATTGTGTTAATGTGTACTTTGCTAGTACTCCTAGTAGCACCAGGGTATTAGATACCGGTTCGGTTGCTAAGTGTTAGTAACTCGAAACAAAAGGCTACGGAATAAACGGAGACTAGCTAAAGGTGAGCTGACGATATGTGTTGGAAGTTTTTTCAAGCTTGATATGATCAAGCATCGCACGCTCCCTCTACCAAAGAGATTGGTGTTAAACCTAAATAATTGTTATTTGGTGTTTGCGTTGAGCATAGACATGATTGGATTACGTCTATGGAAATACAGTTATTCATTTAAGGAGAATAATGGTTACTCTGTTTATTTGAATAATACCTTCAATGGTCTTACACCTAAAATGAATGGTTTATTGAATCTCGATCGTGGTGATACACATGTTAATGCCAAAAGATAGTAATGATAGTACCACCTACTTGTGGCACTGCCACGTAAGTCATATCGGTATAAAACGCATGAAGAAGCTCCATGTTGATGGATCTTTGGGCTCACTCGTTTTTGAAAAGTTTGAGACATGCGAACCATGTCTGTTGGTGTGTATGCATGAAGAAACTCCATGCAAATGGACCGTTTGAACTCACTTGATTTTGAATCACTTGAGACATGCAAATCATGCCACATGGGCAAGATGACTGAAAGCCTCGGTTTCAGTAAAATGGAACAAGAAAGCAACTTGTTGGAAGTAATACATTTTTGATGTGTGCAGTCCAATGAGTGCTGAGGCATGTAGTGGATATCGTTATGTTCTTACTTCACAAATGATTTGAGTAGATGTTGAGTACATTTACTTGGTAAATCACGAGTCTGAATTATTGAAAGGTTCAAGTAATTTCAGGGTGAAGTTGAAAGATCATCGTGACAAGAGGATAAAATATCTATGATATGATCATAGAGATGAATATCTGAATTACGAGTTTGGCACAGAATTAAGACATTGTGGAAATTGTTTCACAACTAATACAGCCTGGAACACCATAGTGTGATGGTGTGTCCGAACATCATAACTGCACCCTATTGGATATGATGCATACCATGATGTCTCTTATCAAATTACCACGATAGTTTATGGGTTAGGCATTAGAGACAATCACATTCACTTTAAATAGGGAACCACGTAATTCCGATGATATGACACCGTATGAACTATGGTTTAGAGAAACCTAAGCTGTCATTTCTTAAAAGTTTGGGACTGCGACGCTTATGTGAAAAAGTTTCAGGCTGATAAGCTCGAACCTAAAGCGGATAAATGCATCTTCATAGGACACCCGAAATAGTTGGGTATACCTCCTGTCTTAGATCTGAAAGCAATAAGGGATTGTTTCTAGAATCGGGTCCTTTCACGAGGAAAAGTTTCTCTTGAAAGAATTGAGTGGGAGGATGGTGGAGACTTGATGAGGTTATTGAACCGTCACTTCAACAGGTGTGTAGCAGGGCACAGGAAGTTGTTCCTGTGGCACGTACACCAACTGAAGTGGAAGCTTATGATAGTGATCATGAAACTTCAGATCAAGTCACTACCAAACCTCGTGGGAGGACAAGGATGCATACTACTTCAAAGTGGTACGTAACCCTGTCTTGGAAGTCATGTTGCTAGGCAACGATGAACCTACGAGCTATGGAGAAGCGATGGTGGGCCTGGATTCCGATAAATGGCTCGAGGCCATATAATCCGAGAGAGGATCCATGTATGAAAACAAAGTGTAGACTTTGGCAGAACGACTCAATGGTCGTAAGGCTGTTGAGTGCAGATGGATTTTAAAAGGAAGACGGACAATGATGGTAAATGTCACCATTAAGAAAGCTCGACTTGTCGTTAAGATGTTTTCCGACAAGTTCAAAGAGTTGACTACGATGAGACTTTCTCACTCGTAGCGATGCTAAGAGTCTGTTGGAATTATATTAGCAGTCACTGCATTATTTATGAAATCTTGCAGATAGGATGTCAAAACATTGTTTCCTCGACGATTTTTGAGGAAAGGTTGTATGTGATACAACCGGAAGGTTTTGTCTATCCTGAAATATGCTAATAAGTATGCAAAGCTCCAGCAATCCTTCTGAGGACTGGAGTGAGCATCTCGGAGTTGGAATGTATGCTTTGATGATGATCAAAGATTTTGGGTGTATACGAAGTTTATGAGAAACTTGTATTTCCAAAGAAGTGAGTGGGAGCACTATAGAATTTTTGATAAGTATATGTTGACATATTGTTGATCAGAAATGATGTAGAATTTCTGTAAAGCATATAGGGTTATTTGGAAAGTGTTTTCAATGGAAAACCTGGATTAAGCTACTTGAGCATTGAGCATCAAGATCTATAAGGATAGATCAAAACGCTTAATGGTACTTTCAAATGAGCACATACCTTGACATGATCTTGAAGGTGTTCAAGATGGATCAGTCAAAGAAGGAGTTCTTGCCTGAGTTGTAAGGTATGAAGTTAAGACTTAAAGCTCGACCACGGCAGAATAGAGAGAAAAGACGAAGGTCGTCCCCTATGCTTAAGACATAGGCTCTACATATGCTATGCTGTGTACCGCACCTGAAGTGTGCCTTGCCATGAGTCAGTCAAGGGGTACAAGAGTGATCCAAGAATGGATCATAGGACAGCGGTCAATGTTATCCTTAGTAACTAGTGGACTAAGGAATTTTCTCGATTATGGAGGTGGTAAAAGAGTTCGTCGTAAAGGGTTACGTCGATGCAAGCTTAACACCTATCCGGATAGCTCTGAGTAGAGATACCGGATACATATAATGGAGCAACAATTTAGAAAAGCTCCAAGTAGAACAGTTATTTGGATTAGCTCCAAATAGAACGTGGTAGCTACATCTAGGAGATGACATAGAGATTTGTAAAGCACACACGGATCTGAAAGGTTCGGACCCGTTGACTAAAACCTCTCTCACAAGCAACATGATCAAACCCAGAACTATTTGGGTGTTAGTCACATGACGATGTGACCTGTGAGTGTTAATCACATGGCGATGTGAACTAGATTATTGACTCTAGTGCAAGTGGGAGACTGTTGGAAATATGCCCTAGAGGCAATAATAAATTAGTTATTATTATATTTCCTTGTTCATGATAATCGTTTATTATCCATGCTAGAATTGTATTGATAGGAAACTCAGATACATGTGTGGATACATAGACAACACCATGTCCCTAGTAAGCCTCTAGTTGACTAGCTCGTTGATCAATAGATGGTCATGTCTCCAGAGCCCCTCGAGCTCAACCAACCCCTCAGGCGCATCATTGGAAGTCCACCAGTGTCGCCTGGAAGCACTACAGCCCCTGGAGTCGCTCTCACCGTTGCTTTCTTCCTCTCCGGCAAGTCCCGACCGCCACTGCTGCTTGCGAGCTCGATTGCGAGCAGCTCCGGTCATCCCCCAGCGAGCCACGGGTACAGGCAGGTGCGCCGTGACCCCCTCTCCATTTCTATCCCTCTGATTTCGCCCAAGAACCACTCCTCGCCGGCGTGAGCTCCGACGGAGCACCGTCGTGCTATGTTTCCTCTCCCCCTCTCTCTCCTGACTGGTGGGGCCCGTTGTCAGCCTCTCCACTCGCACCCGAAGCGACACGAGTGGAGGCGTATCTGTTGGAAATATGCCCTAGAGGCAATAATAAATTAGTTATTATTATATTTCCTTGTTCATGATAATCGTTTATTATCCATGCTAGAATTGTATTGATAGGAAACTCAGATACATGTGTGGATACATAGACAACACCATGTCCCTAGTAAGCCTCTAGTTGACTAGCTCGTTGATCGATAGATGGTCATGTTTCCTGACCATGGACATTGGATGTCGTTGATAACGGGATAACATCATTAGGAGAATGATGTGATGGACAAGACCCAATCCTAAGCCTAGCACAAGATCATGTAGTTCGTATGCCAAAGCTTTTCCAATGTCAAGTATCATTTCCTTAGACCATGAGATTGTGCAACTCCCGGATACCGTAGGAGTACTTTGGGTGTGCCAAACGTCACAACGTAACTGGGTGGCTATAAAGGTACACTACGGGTATCTCCGAAAGTGTCTGTTGGGTTGGCACGAATCGAGACTGGGATTTGTCACTCCGTGTGACGGAGAGGTATCTCTGGGCCCACTCGGTAGGACATCATCATAATGTGCACAATGTGATCAAGGAGTTGATCACGGGATGATGTGTTACGGAACGAGTAAAGAGACTTTCCGGTAACGAGATTGAACAAGGTATAGGGATACCGACGATCGAATCTCGGGCAAGTACAATACCGCTAGACAAAGGGAATTGTATACGGGATTGATTAAGTCCTTGACATCGTGGTTCATCCGATGAGATCATCGTGGAACATGTGGGAGCCAACATGGGTATCCAGATCCCGCTGTTGGTTATTGACCGGAGAACGTCTCGGTCATGTCTGCATGTCTCCCGAACCCGTAGGGTCTACACACTTAAGGTTCGATGACGCTAGGGTTATATAGGAAGCTTGTATGTGGTTACCGAATGTTGTTCGGAGTCCCGGATGAGATCCCGGACGTCACGAGGAGTTCCGGAATGGTCCGGAGGTAAAGATTTATATATAGGAAGTCCTGTTTCGGCCATCGGGACAAGTTTCGGGGTCATCGGTATTGTACCGGGACCACCGGAAGGGTCCCGGGGGCCCACCGGGTGGGGCCACCTGCCCCGGGGGGCCACATGGGCTGTAGGGGGTGCGCCTTGGCCTACATGGGCCAAGGGCACCAGCCCCTAGAGGCCCATGCGCCAAGATATAGGAAAAAGGGGAGAGTCCTAAAGGGGGAAGGCACCTCCGAGGTGCCTTGGGGAGGATGGACTCCTCCCCCCTCTTAGCCGCACCCCTTCCTTGGAGGAAGGGGCAAGGCTGCGCCTCCCCCCTCTCCCCTGCCCCTATATATAGTGGAGGGGAGGGAGGGCATCCATACCTGAGCCCTTGGCGCCTCCCTCCCTCCCGTGACACCTCCTCCTCTCTCGTAGGTGCTTGGCGAAGCCCTGCAGGATTGCCACGCTCCTCCATCACCACCACGCCGTTGTGCTGCTGCTGGATGGAGTCTTCCTCAACCTCTCCCTCTCTCCTTGCTGGATCAAGGCGTGGGAGACATCGTCGAGCTGTACGTGTGTTGAACGCGGAGGTGCCGTCCGTTCGGCACTAGGATCATCGGTGATCTGAATCACGACGAGTACGACTCCATCAACCCCGTTCACTTGAACGCTTCCGCTTAGCGATCTACAAGGGTATGTAGATGCACTCTCTCTCTCTCTACTCATTGCTGGTCTCTCCATAGATAGATCTTGGTGATACGTAGGAAATTTTTTGAATTTCTGCTACGTTACCCAACAGTATCCTGCCTTTACGCCATCGACGTCACCCCCCAGGTTTTCTGTTTAATTCAAGTAAATTAAAAAATTTGACCAAAATTTTGACCAGTGATAACTTTTAGTCTATAAGTCCAAATGAGTTGATTCTTTTTGTATTGTGTTTGTTTCACAGAGCTCTAGCAACACACCAAAGTGTGGAATTTTCCTGCTGTCTAGAATTTCTGGTGATTTTCGGATTGGTTCTTGATATTTTCTTTTGTGGTTTTTAAATATTTTCAGAGGGAGAGACTTGTCTTGAAGATAACCCGGAGGAGTGTGAACCTTCTCTGCACTAAGGCAAGCCACACCAACATTTGGATGATGTCATTTCAATATCTATGATTTTCCTACTTAAATATGAGCTCTTTTTCATGCATTTAAAATTTGTTAAATAAATATGGTTTAATGCTAGTTACTTTGTCATGCTTGAAATGCTTGCTTAAGTTACTGGCTGAATGCATGGACTAGTTTGGTCAAGTAGAATAAAGTTTAACTTAATGATATTGCTATTATAAATAATGATAGTTCTTTTTGCTAAATGGGATTTTCATATAAATTATGAGTTAATCAAGATAATGCATGATAATAACTATTGAGGTAGAATCAGTAAAGTTTAATGATGAGTAAGTGCAAGAAAGTCATATTGATAAGGTTGATCAGTTCTTGTGAGTTGCATGCTTTGCATATCGAATAGTTGCATGATCATGGCATCGTATGACTTGGAGTAGTTTTTATTTTCAAGTTAAACCTGATAATAAAACTTGAATATAACGTTGATCAAGTCATGGTGCCACTGAATCAGGTTTTCCTCAGTGCGACCACATTTACCTTTATGGGGGGTCTTGATTCGTTCCTTTGTCGTGGCTCTCCCCGGTGCCTCCAACGAGGGAAGGTTATGGGCATGCGGTACCCTGGCCCGGTAAGCAGACATAACCTTGTGTGCCCGTTTGTTTTTATGGTACCTTGTCCCTGTTTGGGATCGTTTTTGCCACGACGGTGGTCATTGATGCCTTTGGTAGGCACTGGGCCACCCATGACTTAGCCCTGAGAGGGATTTGGTCGGAGTGGCCGGGAGAGTGTCATGGCAAGGGGATGGTTCTGTCAGAATGCCATTGGTCCACCCGAATGGGAGTGCGAGGCCATGGGTTCTGTGGTGTGCGTAAAGTGCGCTACCTCTGCAGAATGTATTCAATCTATTGATAGTCATGTCCTCGGTTATGGACACAACTCAGGAGTAGGTCACACCATGGATCAACATTTAAATTAATCTTGCACACTAAGTATTTATTGTTGGCACTGGCTTTGTGATGATTTGTGGGATCATGTGATGATCTTGAGTGATTTGCTTCAGTTGTGATCCGGGTATGATCACCGTTCGGTTACGAGGTAACCCATCTGGTAAGCGAGTCCGAGGGACTCGGTGCACATGTTGGTTTCACCGCATCGGTAGCATTACTTGCATTGCATTAACTTGAATAATTGTCATGATATTGTTTGTCATTGTGCTTATGTTTGCTGTGAGCTTGCAAGTACATTCAATGTACTGACCTGGCATGTCATGCCAGATTTCAGGCAAGTCATATCGAATCGGAGAGCTTCCCGCGTCTAGACCGTGTCCACGTCGGTGTCCCTGTGCCCTGGAGTTCCACTTTGTCGTCATTCCGCTGTCGCGTAGTTCATGTGATCGAGGGCCCTTCATGTTCATTAAATAATGTACAAACTGTTCAGCCGCACCATGTGTGCCGCTTGGCCTCTTACCTCGATGTAATATCAGTCTTATGTAATCTACTAGCATCAATAAAGCGGTTGTTCCTGTACCATGTTGTTGTGTGTTGCCACAAGACTTGATCTCTGGGCTGGCAATGCAAGGTAAACTGGTTGCTCTGAGCCGGGGTGCCACAACGCTTGGTATCAGAGCCGCGCTGATTGTAGGACACGCTAGACCGTTAGTGCGTTAGTGGAACGGTAGATAGTTTCGTCTGCGTGCTGGTAGTCATAGAAATTGAATGTTGCATTGCATGCATGTTTATCTGTTGTTATTACTAACCATCTGATGGTTGTGAGTGTAGATGGCCCCAGTTCTGATCTTGTACCATCCTGAGCTAGCTCCGTACACATCGCCGCACCTGCTTCAGAATGTGTGGCGACGACTCTACCTAGAGGGTGCTGATCCAGTGTATCAGGTATATCGGGAGCATCTGGTTGGTTCGTTGTATGAGTACTATGCTGAGGTCACTCTACACCACAGTTCCCCTTCCGGCGCTTACACTCGTTCTTCACTACAAGAAACCTGTTAATCCATGCCAGTTTTCTGGTGACATTATGAAAATCCGTCACAGTCGATGATGGTTTTGTTTTATCCATCACAGAATCCGTCATCGATCAGCAGGATGCGAATATGCCCAGAAACCATATAGTCTTTTTTTCCTGGACACTGTAGATTTTCAATTTTAATGAAAAAATGAAATCAAGACTTGATCCCAAGACCTCTTGGGCTAAGATACTAGCGCATGACAACTATGCTACCTGCATGACTAATGGAGCACTTGGACGTTTCTTTCTAATAACACAACTAGAGTAAAAGTTTTAGTAAAAGAAAAGTGTGCCATGGATCAGATCGTGCACCTCTCACCTAGTTGAATAGTTCAATACCAATTGATCAAGAAATCATGGTATGACAGATTGCGAACATGAAGCTTTGCCCTCGTACAGAACAACTATATATGTAATATGTGACTCCAAAATTTAATTCATGTTTACTAAAAGAATATGAATAAAATTTGTTAATTCATCTATATGAGGATCAACATAGTCTAACTTATTTTGTAAAACTGCCATTGTCCGCCACGAAGCTTTGTTTTTAACATTGTCCAAACCGTGACGGACTGTTGCTGTTTTTTCCCCAAGGAAACGGCTGCCCCTGCCCATGTGGCGATCGGACTGCTGCTGCTTTTTTCTAAAGGAAACAGCTGCCCCTGCCTATGTGGCGATCCTGTGTGAGTGAAAACTCGCAATGTGATTGGTTGACGAAACCCTCCCACGGATCGCAGATCTGAACCGTCTGCTCCTCTGAGATCTGACGGCTAGCAAACCTCCCCCTTTTTCTCACCTGTTCTTCAGCCCGGACCAAACAACAGTCGCCGCAACACCCCGCCTCCATCCTCATCCTCTCATGGTGCCAACCCGCCGTACCCACCTCCTCCACTCCTGGCTCCTCTCCGTTATCCACACGTCCTCCGTTTCGACGACTGTTCGGCATGCCTAGCTACCCCTCAACCAGCGCCTGCCCGCACTCCCACCGCGCCGCCGTAGTGTCCTCTCCTTTGGCCGGATCCCGCCGAGATCTGCGAGTCCACGGCAACCGTGGGCGGATCATGGCGCGGCCACGAGCCTCCTCCCTCCCTACATGTTTACGGCAACCACAGCCATCACCTTCCCTCACCTCTAGGCTCCCCTGCCCCTTTCTCTCCCCACCGGCCCGATCTAGTCCCTGCGCCGTCGGTCTGGTCGATGTAGGTCGCTCGAGCGACCCCTTCTTTGGTGTGCTGAACTGCGGGGATGCACAGAGCCGCCACCGGGGATGCGCCGTGCTGGGATGCTGCAGTCCTTCGTCGCCACGAGCCCCGCATCCGTCGCCTACTCAGTCGGATTCTCTGTCGACCACAAAAAAACAGGATTCTCCGTCGACCCCGACAGGCTTTGGGTCACTCGCCCCACCAGGTTCCCCTTCCTCTCTACTTTCAATTTTTTTTGTGGTTGTCTTCAGGTTTGTCGATGCGCAGGCAATGTCGAGCACAGGTTTAGGCGAGATGTTGGTGGATAAGGTTCTATCTCTGATGATGTCGGTGGCGTTGGCCGGATCTGCGTCCAGAAATCCACGGAATAACCACGGCCTTGACAGAATTAGCAGAGGGTGTTTGTATTTTTAGTTTCTTGTGTTTTGCTGGTCCTTGACAAATGTATTGTCCGGAAATATATGTACTTTTAAGTTTTTCTTTTTCATGTAATTATGTGTGCTGTGTGTATTTATGTATTGCTTTTATTTAATGATATGAGCATATAACTTCTGGAAAATTTATACTGGTTTAGATTTGCATTTTTTAGGGGTGGCTCGGAGTTTGCATGGATGAGGAGAAATGAGATGGGTTAATTCCTGAGATTGAAACTAGTGGGCCTTGGATAGACCTAAAATTTAACGGGCCAAAATTCTTGTTGGGCCGATTACTTCATGGGCCGCCACGTCACATCCATGTCAGCTTGTGATGTGGTACACAAGTTAATTTCGTTATGAGCATGTCCGTTAAGTGCCATCCATGACGGTAAAGAATTCGTCATGCAGTGTGCATTGGTCAAATTATGACGCGATATACATGACGGATTTTTAATCCGTCATGCATTGCCTTCCATGATGGTTTTGCACATGTCTGTGACGGATTCAAACTGTCATGTATTAACAGAATTCTTGTAGTGCTTCTAAGGGTGGTTTCGCTTTTACGCCATCTTAGGCAGTCCAGTTTGCTGCAATGGAGGCTCTTGTAGACTTGCTCTACAACGAGGTTTGCATGCACACCCACCTAGGTTTCTATTACTACCCATCTTTGCACGAGAATGGGCGTATCCGCTTTCCTCTTATTGATGCGGCGTGCGATCGTCCTTCTAGCCGCCTTTCCTGCTATATCACTCCCAGTTATCTGCTGATTTACGAGTTAGCTTGGGAGCTAACCGGAGCCCGGATAGCCCTTGTCGCTGCTCGGAATAGGAACCCTCCACCTACTGTCGGTTTCACTCCATACGTTCCTCCAGCCTCTGTTACCCCGGTGACCACTCAAGGTACCACTAACCCTTTGGCGGTGGCCCCTCGCAGTGCTCCCGCTTTGTGGGCTTCCCTTGTCGCTACTCCTGCAGCTCCTATGCTTAGATCCCATCCCGCACCTGCCCCTGAGGGAGAGTCCTCGAGGCAGCGTCATCGCGTCTCCTTTAACTCGGAGGTCCCCACTATCAGTTCAGGATCTGAGTCAGGCTCAGGAGAGGAGCCCACAGTAGCGCCAGCCGAGCAGTAGATCACTAGAGTATCACCTTCGTCATGAGTATGATGTATGGATGTAGTCGTACGTGTCATGATGCTTAGTTTCGTGTATGAGGGTAGTGAACCCATCATGATGTTTACCTTTTATGTTGAGTCTATGTATAATTATGTTGGAACCTTTTTATTTGCCTTGGTTTCTGATACGTTCCGTCGTATCTATAATTTTTGATTGTTCCATGCCAATATTATACAACTTTCATATACTCTTAGCAACTTTTTATACTATTTTTGGGACTAACATATTGATTCAGTGCCCAGTGCCAGTTCATGTTTTTTGCATGTTTTTCGTTTCACAAAAAACCCATATCAAACGGAGTCCAAACGGGATAAAAACTGATGGAGATTTTTTTGGAATATTTATTATTTTTGGGAAGAAGAATTAATGCAAGACGATGCCCGAGGGGGGCACGAGGTAGGGGGGTGCCCCCCAGGTGGTCAGGCATGCCCTGGGCCCTCGTGCCCCCCCGTAAGGCAGTTGGTGCCCTTCTTTCGCCGCAAGAAAGCTAGTATCCAGATAGAAATCGTATTAAAATTTCAGCCCAATCGAAGTTACGAATCTCCGGGAATATAAGAAACGGTGAAAGGCCAGAATCTGGAATGCAGAAACAGAGAGAGATAGAGAGACAGATCTAATCTCGGAGGGGCTCTCGCCCCTCCCACGCCATGGAGACGATGGACCAGAGGGGAAACCCTTCTCCCATCTAGGGAGAAGGTCAAGGAAGAAGAAGAAGAGGGGGGCTCTCTTCCCCTCTCTCCCGGTGGCGCCGGAACGCCGCCGGGGCCATCATCATCACCGTGATCTACACCAACACCTCCGTCATCTTCACCAACATCTCCATAACCTTCCCCCATCTATCTACAGCGGTCCACTCTCCCGCAACCCACTGTACCCTCTACTTGAACATGGTGCTTTATGCTTCATATTATTATCCAATGATGTGTTGCCATCTTATGATATCTGAGTAGATTTTCGTTGTCCTATCGGTAATTGGTGAATTGCTATGATTGGTTTAATTTGCTTGTGGTTATGTTGCTGTCCTTTGGTGCCCATCATATGAGCGCGCGCGTGGATCACACCATAGGGTTAGTTGTATATTGATAGGACTATGTATTGGAGGGCAAGAGTGACAGAAGCTTCAACCTATCATAGAAATTGATGCATACGAGATTGAAGGGGGACCAATATATCTTAATGCTATGGTTGGGTTTTACCTTAATGAATGTTAGTAGTTGTGGATGCTTGCTAATAGTTCCAATCATAAGTGCATAGAATTCCAAGTCAGGGATGACATGCTAGCAGTGGCCTCTCCCACATAAAACTTGCTATCGGTCTAGTAAAGTAGTCAATTGCTTAGGGACAATTCCGCCACTCCTACCACCACTTTTCCACACTCGCTATACTAACTTTATTGCTTCTTTATCTAAACAGCCCCTAGTTTATATTTACGTGCTCTTTATATTCTTGCAAACCTATCCAACAACACCTACAAAGTCCTTCTAGTTTCATACTTGTTTTAGGTAAAGCGAACGTTAAGCATGTGTAGAGTTATATCGGTGGTCGGTAGAACTTGAGGGAATATTTGTTCTACCTTTAGCTCCTCATTGGGTTCAACACTCTTACTTATCGAAAGAGGCTACAATTGATCCTTTATACTTGTGGGTTATCAAGACCTTTTTCTGGCGCCGTTGTCGGGGAGTTATAACGTGGGGTGAATATTCTCGTGTGTGCTTATTTGCTTTATCACTAAGTATTTTTATTTGCTGTTTTAAGTTGTTTTCTATCTTTAGTTATGGGTAGGAAACACAAAATACCAAAAAAATTAGTTGTACCTACTACACCAATGGTTGAAGAACCACTCAAAATCTATCACACTCCTGAAGCTTTTTACTTGGATCATCTTCAATCCCTATGTACTCGTGCTGAAACCCAACTAGCTTAGTTGAGGGCAAATCTTTAGATGAGCATGCTTGTTATGTTCGACACCGCTTATCTCAAAAAAGGGAAACATTTACTGGATCAAATTCATTGTTTGCAATGCTATGCTTGGAATTTATGTGAAATATATGATTTTACTTGTTGTTCTGAAAACCCTAAGAAACACCTTCCCTACCAATGTGAGTTCAGTGATAATGGAATCATATCTTCATATGCTAAGGGTGTTTATAATTACTATGATGTTCAACAAATTGAAGAATTTGTTGCTTTTAAGGGTGCTTATGAAATTGCTTCTTTGAATGGAAAGTATGATGCTACTCTTTACAAATCTGAAAATTTTGCCATACTTAAATATTGTTATGATAATTATGCTTCTAATGCCTATGTTAAACCATATATTGAGGACTCCTCCGCTGTCCAAGAAGAGACTAATATTTTGCAGGAATCTATGGAAGAAGAAATTGATGAAACTGTGAGCTCATTGGATGAAAAAGATGAGGAGGAGAGCGAAGAACAAAAGGAGGAAGAGCGGATCGACCACCCGTGCCCACCTTCTAATGAGAGTAACTCTTCAACTCATACATTGTTTAATTTCCCTTTGTGCTTACCGAAGGATGATTGCTATGATGATTGTTATGATCCCGTTGATTCTCTTGAAATACCCCTTTTTGATGATGCTTGCTATGCTTGTGGCCAAGATGCCAGTATGAATTATGCTTATGGAGATGAACTTGCTATAGTTCCTTATGTTAAACATGAAATTGTTGCTATTGCGCCCACACATGATAGTCATATTATCTTTTTGAATTCTCCCAACTACACTATATCGGAGAAGTTTGCCCTTATTAAGGATTATATTGATGGGTTGCGTTTCACTACTACACATGATGATTTTGATAGATATAATATGCATGTGCTTGCTGCTCCAACTTGTAATTATTATGGGAGAGGAACTACATCTCCGCCTCTTTATGTTTCCAACATGATAGAATTGCAAGAAACTGCTTATACTATGCATTGGCCTTTACTTGGTGTGCATGAATTGTTCTTTTATGACATGCCGATGCATAGGAAGAGAGTTAGACTTTGTTGTTGCATGATATATGTTACTTTGTGCTCACTACTAAATCACAAATCATTGTTAATTAAAATTGGCTTTGGTATACCTTGGGATCCGAGTGGATTCATTACTTGAGCACTTTATGCCTACCTTAATGGCTTAAAGAAAGCGCTGCCAGGGAGACAACCCGGAAGTTTTAGAGAGTCATTTATTTCTGTTATGTGCTTTTATCTATCCCTAATAATAAAGCGCAGATTGAGTGTGTCGGGTTCACCGTCGCGGCCATATTATAAACCCCCTCTGTTTTTAGTTAATTAACCCGCCATCTATTGTATAATAGCAAAAACTAATTTTTCCCTAAGATTCAAACTTCTGACCTTCCGTTCTCACGCTACAACAACAACCAGCTGAGCTGGCACCCAAGTTCCAATATAAAGCTGGGATAGCTTCTTCATGATCTTGGTTTGAAAGTTGGCGAAATATTCTGGCCCACCCAGCCAAAGGTAGCCTGATGGAGTGAGAATACGAAGATAGGCCCAATTACCCTCGAGCCGAATGAATCAAGGTTAATTCCAATCGATACATGCATGCTTTTAATAATTGGATTAAAGTTTGCTTGGGTGTTGAATAATCCCACCTCGTTCTGTTAGGTTGAGTCGTCTCAGTTTATATACGTTCCCATGCTAGCTGAAATATCAACAAAGCCAACTGGGAATCAACAAGCAGCCCCGAGAGCTAATGGGAGAAGACGATGCAATACCATTGAACGGGCTTGGCGAGGCAAAGAGGAGGAGTAAAGCGAGTCCAACGGCGGTCAGGTGGTTCACCACGCGAGGGGGCGCAGCTTGGCGACGGCTGCCATGGGCCATGGCTGGAGGCGCATAGCTCGACCATGGTAGCGCGCGATGACGAGGCCATGCAGCGAGGCGCGTGGGGCATGATACGTCTCCAACGTATCTGTAATTTTTGATTGTTCCATGCTATTATATTACCTGTTTTGGATGTCTATGGGCTTTATTTTACACATTTATATCATTTTTGGGACTAACCTACTAACCGGAGGCCCAACCCGTATTGCTGTTTTTTTGCCTATTTCAGTATTTCGAAGAAAAGGAATATCAAACGGAGTCCAAACGGAATGAAACCTTCGGGAGGGTGATTTTTGGAACAAACGTGATCCAGAGGACTTGGAGTGCAAGACAAGAAGCAGCCGAGGCATCCACAAGATAGGAGGGCGTGCCCACCCCTCCTGGGCGCGCCCCCTGTCTCGTGGGCCCCTCGGGCGGCCACCGACGTACTTCTTCCTCCTATATAAGCCTACATACCTCGAAAACATCTAGGGAGCCACCGAAGAAATATGTTCACCATCGTAACCTTCTGTATCCGCGAGATCCCATCTTGGAGCCGTCGCCGGTGTTCTGCCGGAGGGGGATTCCACCATGGAGGGCTTCTACATCAACACCATAGCCCCTCCGATGAGTTGTGAGTAGTTTACCACAGACCTTCGGGTCGATAGTTATTAGCTAGATGGCTTTTTCTCTCTTTTTGGATCTCAATACAATGTTCTCCCCCTCTCTTGTGGAGATCTATTCAATGTAATCTCTTTTTGCGGTGTGTTTGTCGAGGTCCGATGAATTGTGGGTTTATGATCAAGTTTATCTATGAATAGTATTTGAATCTTCTCTGAATTCTTTTATGTATGATTGAGTTATCTTTGCAAGTCTCTTCGAATTATCGATTTGGTTTGGCCTACTAGATTGATCTTTCTTGCCATGGGAGAAGTGCTTAGCTTTGGGTTCAATCTTGCGGTGTTCTTACCCAGTGACAGAAAGGGTTGCAAGACGCGTATTGTATTGTTGCCATCGAGGATAAAAAGATGGGGTTTATATCATATTGCTTGAGTTTATCCCTCTACATCATGTCATCTTTCTTAATGCGTTACTCTGTTCTTATGAACTTAATACTCTAGATGCATGCTGGATAGCGGTCGATGTGTGGAGTAATAGTAGTAGATGCAGGCAGGAGTCGGTCTACTTGTCACGGACGTGATGCCTATATACATGATCATGCCTAGATAATCTCATAATTATTCGCTTTTCTATCAATTGCTCGATAGTAATTTGTTCACCCACCGAAATACTTATGCTATCTTGAGAGAAGCCTCTAGTGAAACCTATGGCCCCCGGGTCTATCTTTCATCGTATAAGTTTCCAATCTACTTTTATTTGCATCTTTATTTTCTGCATCTTTATTATAAAATACCAAAAATATATTTATCTTACATATTATCTCTACCAGATCTCACTTTCGTAAGTGGCCGTGAAGGGATTGACAACCCCTTTATCGCGTTGGTTGCGAGTTCTTAGTTTGTTTGTGTAGGTTCGTGGGACTTGTGAGGAGCCTCCTACTGAATTGATACCTTGGTTCTCAAAAACTGAGGGAAATACTTATGCTACTGTGCTGCATCACCCTTTCCTCTTCAAGGAAAACCAACGCAAGCTCAAGACGTAGCAGGGCACATCACCCCGGATCGAGAGACAGAGACCCCAGGAAATGGGGGTCAGGGTAGGGTTAAAGTGGTGGGGTTTGTTTGCTAAGGAAAAATGGCATGCAAACTGGGTTGCTGCTGCTGAGTTGGGCCAAAAAGAAACCCAGGGAAGAGAGAGAGGTGTTAAGAATTATAAAATCTTGCCTAAGAAAAGAATTTGAAAATCATTTGGGTTTGAAGAAACTTGAAAATATTTTCTTTGGCCTTTTGGGGTTGTGCCAACTCCACATACATTGCTATAAATATAATTCCAAATATTTACAACCCACGTGGAACTTATATTTACATTGCTGTAAATATAATTCCAAATATTTAATTAAGAAGTTTAAACTAAAAGTGGGTTATGCTTAATTCGAAATGAATGGGATTGTTATTTTTAGCTCCCTAATATTTTTGTGGGGCTATGTTCATGAGTTATAAAGAGAACCACCATGTGAATTCCCTCAATTTAGATAGATCAAAGATCCATAAAATTACTTATTTGAATGTTATTTGGTTGGCTAATTTAATAAATTCAAGTGAGGGATTTTAAAAAAATCTCAATTCAAATCAAAGCATGATGACATGACCAACAAAAATAACATGAAACAAACATTATAGTTTAGTAGATGTAGTACTGATGCAACAAAAGCCCAAGATGCCCAGACATGTCACACTTGAAAAAAAGTAAAGTATCAGGGATAAAAAACTTCAAGGGAAAGGCCTGGTTGACTCGGTCCTTATACACGTTATTCCGAAAACCGCACAAAGCCAAGCCGCAGCTGCCCTCTTTGAGAAGCAGTGCACCGACGGGCCGTCACACAAAGTTATGTATGTTTTTTTATGTATTCCACATTTTACTAACTGTGTGAGTTTCCTAAATTTTCAACAGCGGTAATGGCGTCTTAGTAAATAAAATAAGCATGTTTAACAGAACGCAATGACGGTTGGGCTGATATGATAAACTGATTAGCTTTATGCACATGCTCATAATAGAAATACCTTTAAGTTGATGCTTTAGGATTTTTTTACCTTCCTTGCAATGCACAGGCCCTTTTGCTAGTAAAGTTTTAAAAAATAAAAAATAAAAAGGGGAACCCAAAACTTTTCAAAAAGGAAAGTGAAAGTGAGAGAGACAAGCATTGTTGAAGTGGGGGAGCTCCTTGAACTTTGTTCATGCTCACGTAAACTTTGTGAATCTTGATTACAGAAACTTTTTCAACAAAAATAATTATCCCCTTGTACAATTCCATTGTATCATAAAAATAACGTGCCAATGTTTGCCTTTAGGATGTTTAAATTGCTTGTTGGTTTGTGCGGTGCAAGACAGGAACTTTGGCTGTAGTGTGCGATTTTACATTTTCTACTGGAATGTCAAATGGTTCTGAAACTTTTTGCACTGCCTTTCTCTACAAATTTTTATTTTTCCAAATTTTGGCAGAATTTTTGGGGTCCCAGAAGTATGGTGAATGTTCAGATTACTACAAACTGTCCTGTTTAAGACAGATTCTGTTTTTGATGCATAGTTTGCTTGTTTTGATGAAACTATCAATTTCTATCAGTGGATTAAGCCATGGAAAAGTTATATTACAGTAGCTAAAATGCAAAAACAAAATATGAATTGGTTTGCAAAAGTACCTAGAGTAGTGATTTGCTTTATTATACTAACGGATCTTACCGAGTTTTCTGTTGAAGTTTTCACTACAAAAAAAAGACACATCCGTGACATTTTGGGCCAAACGAATTTTTTTCTGTCATACTTATGACACTTCTATGACGATAATTATGAAAAATCCCGGTATCATCATAGATGTGGTGGGCTCCTACTTCTATGACAAAAAATCATGACATAAAATGGGCTTCTCGTCCTGGGCGGGCCGGAGACGCAGCTGCATGACATTCTTTGGGCCGTCCATGACGGAAAAAACCGTGGTAGAAGCGAGGGCGAGGAAAATATCGGGGTGTTCCCGGTTACGGTGGGTGGTCGGGGCCGAGCGATGTGCGTTTCTCGTACATGTACGCGTGTGTGTGTGAGGCGTTGGGCTGTAACCGAACCCGAGCGATTGCACTGCAGGCTACGCGTTACTGAACCCGAGTGATTGATCGATGGCTGTTAACTGAACTCGATCAAGCGATTCCTTCGCTACTGATGCTAACTGAAGCCGATTGATGCTGCCTCTGGATGAACAGTGAGTGTTCCGGGGGAGGGGGGTGGATGAACAGTGAGCGGTGGGGGTGGATGAACAGGACCCCATGGCGTTGCCTCTAGATGAACAGGACCCCGATCAATCGAGCCAGTTGGGGCGGGATGAACAGGACCCCGTGGAGGGCTGGATGAACAGGACGACCCCGTGGAGGGCTGGATGAACAGTAGATGGTGGAGGGGTGGATGAACAGTAGCCCGTGGAGGGGTGGTTGAACAGGAGCCCGTGGAGAGGGGTGGTTGAACAGTAGCCGGTGGAGTAGCGCACGGTGGAGGCTGGATGAACAGGAGCCCGTGGATGAACAGTCGCAGGTGGAGGCTGGAGGAGGTCGATGGTGGATGAATAGTAGCCCGTGGAGGCTAGAGGAGGTCGACGGTGGAGATGAACAATATCCCGTGGAGTCCCGTTTTGCGGTACACCACACCCCTCCCAATGAACAGGACCCCCGTTTCGACCGTAGCGCTCCAACACAAGTCTGTTTCCTCCGTTTTGCGGTACGATACACCCCTCCCGATCAACAGGACACGTTTTGATCGTAGGAGGTCCAACACAAGTCCGTTTCCTCCGTTTTGCGGTACACCAGACCCCTCCCGATGAACAGGATCCCGTTTCGAACGTGGCCGGTTGAACACAAGGTCGTTTCCTCCATTCTGCGGTATGCCAGGCCTCGTTTCCATCGCCTGTTCCGTCCAAGCCGGTTGGCTCCCACGCGTTCCGTTGCCTCCCCATGAACATGACGCATTCCGTTGCCTCGCGATGAACACGACGCATTCCATTGCCTCCCCATGAACACGATGACGACGCAGTTTCTCTGTTCCGACCCAGCCATGTACACGAGCCCTGGCCATACGTATGCGCGAGTAGGCGTTCGAGACCCCTCCCGTATGTACATACGTGGCTGTATTTACTTCCTTGCACACTGGCCGTTGTACGTACGTGTACATGCTACGTGTGCGCCTCTACTACGACACGTACGCGCCTCTACATCCACCAGTATGTACATACGCGACCAGAATCACAACGCTACATACGCTTTGACTAGGTGGTCCCGACTATCAGGCACTTCCTTGTGTGCAAAGATGTAGCTGGTGGGTCCCAGCAGTCAGGGGGGCGAATCGGTTTTTTTGCCCGGACGCACTTCCTTGTGTGTGGAGATGTAGCTGGTGGGTCCCAGCAGTCAGGGGGGAACGTTTTTTTCGCGAAATACTGTGGCCCGTCCGGTGGGTCCCTGCTGTCAGGTGGAGGTATCATTATTTTCCACGTAATAAGGAGGCACTTCCTTGCTGCGACCATGGACCCAGCTGTCAGCCTCTCCACGCATAGTCCACGTCCGATGGAAGTCGGTCGTTGACCACATTGACCACGTCGCGTCGACAGCACCACGGTGGTGGACGACGGCGAGGCCTAGGAAGGGGACGATGCGGAGCCGAGGAAGACGCGGCAGTGGATGCCCGCGCAAAGAGGAGTACGAGGGTTCACTGGTTCGGCTGCGGTGTGAGGCTGCCGCTGCCGCTGAATAACAGGGGGTGTGGGTGAGTAGAGGGATGGCCTGGCCAGCGGTAGGAGTAGCAGGGGGCGGTGAGGCCTCCACGGCATCACAGCCGGCCACGGGAGGCAGGAGCACGAAGACCAGAGGTTGAAGAAGCACTACGGCTGTTGGATGGACATCATATGGTCACTGGAGCTAGAATCGTTTATATTTACTAAGTTGACAAAGCCCTGCGTCCCCGTCAACTTAGTAGGCCCACAAGTCAGCCTCCCACCAAGGTGAGTCCCAGCTAGCTAGGGGAGTATTCATTTTTTTGTGAGTAATAAGGAGGCACTTCCGGTGGGTCCGAGCTGACAGCGGGGGGGGGGGGGGGCGTTTTTTTCGTGAAATACAGAGGCCCTTCCGGTGGGTCCCAGCTATCAGGTGGAGGAATCATTATTTCGCGCGTAATAAGGAGGCATTTCGTTGTGTGGGCCCCTACTGTCAGCCTCTTCCAATGGTTGTTGTTTGTTGACCATATTGACCTCGCCGCGCCGAGAGCACAAACACGATGGACGAGGGCGAGGCCCAGGAAGAGAACCACCCGGAGCCAGCGAAGCCACCGCAGCGGATGCCCACACTGAGGGGAGTACGAGCGCTGACTGGTCGGCTACAGGGTGAGGCTGACGTCGCCGGAAAATAACAGGATGTGTGGGTGGTTAGAGGGATGGCCTGGCGGTAGCATAGCCACCACGGGAGGAGGGAGCAGGCAGTCCCGCCGGCACTGGTTTGGGTGGCTGGAGCAGGAAGATCAGAGATTGAAGAAGCACGTCGGCCGTTGGATGGACATCCAACAATCACTGTTGTGTGTTGACTAAGTTGACAAAGCCTTGCATATGCGTCATTTTTTTTAGGACAGCATCATCGTCAACCTAGTAGGTCCAAAAGTCAGCCTCCAAATCTAGTAGGAAAACAGCATACAAACCATTAGCCATTATTTTCAATAATTTACAGCCCAGTTGCTAATTCTTAGGATATTTGAAGCCCATATTCTTTTTATTAGCATTACTGGCCATATATTCTGGGCACTGCTAAAAAATTCAACAAAATTTTGCATATTTCGGTGGGGTCCGAACTCTTTTAATCATGAAATTTCAAGTCACGTTAAAAATAATTTTCAAAAAATTATATCAAAATAAAATTCAAAAAACAATTCTTCGCAAAAAAAAAGAATGAAATAGAATCTTAACTAGCAAGATGCCCATTCGTTGCACGGAACATGAAGATGCATTTGTATGAGTAGTTTATCTTGTGGGAGAAAAGATGATATTTTAATGTAATTGCCAGTTGGATTTGGTTTTTATAAGAGTAGAGAGTAGAGAAATCCTGAAAAATGATATTTTAATGCAATTGCCGGTTGGCTTTGGTTTAAAAATTTATAGCCCATTTCTTACAACTTATAGCCCGTTTTCTGGGGAAGCCCATTTCTTACTACTTACATCCCTCCTCATCTTGAAAGATTTGCAGCCTAGCAGGGTTGAGAAAAGCAAGTAGGCCTCGGTTTTGGTATTCTCCAAAAAAAGAACTGGGCTAGCCAATTTCAGAAAGAAAAAATATATCAGCTGGGCTCGTCATGTGCTTAATAAAAGTGTAAGCGTGGGCTAGACGGGCCACAGCCCCCGCACAACGCGCGGTTGAGCTCCGTCTCTGAAACTAAAAAACAACTGGGCGAGCTGCTGGATCCCTAGTGTTATCCGCTCATTGTGTATTTTTCTTGTTTATTGACTACATTGACAATGGCGTGGGACCTAGTTGTCAAACAATTAGGAGGAAGTATTTTTTTGGCTTGTAATAACGAGGCACCTGCTTGCGAAATGCAATGACCCTGGTGGATCCTTACTGTCAGCCTCTCCATGTACAGTCATCTCCTGATTCCTCTTGGTTGTTGACCATGTTGACAACGCCAGATGGCGGGCGGCACAGCGAGCGAACCAAGGCGGAGAACGACGGCAAGGCCTCTGACGGGAACGAACAACAGCCGTGGAAGATGCGACAGTGTAGTGGCAGGTGGAGGGGAGTACGAGGGCAACAACATGCAACTCAGGCATACAAATGGTACAAAAAGCCCAAGGATTAATTGTTCATCAAAGTTTTAGACAAAACCTAGATTGAACATGATAGTAACATCTAACCCAACCACTCTTTTTTGTAGTCACAAACAAATAGATCGGTCTGATCCATAAAATCAACAACCTGTGCAAAAAAATTTATTTCAGGATGTCTACAACTTGTTGTAAATAGAAGCCGAGCATGTTTAGAAGCCCATTTGTCCACATGAAACTTCTTTTTTTTGCTGTTTAACATGTCCGTCCGTGAGAAATCTCTTGCGGTAAAAATTAAGCCTCATGGACAATAGTAACCTCGCATTCAATAGGAAGAATGTGACAAAGCTTCTATTTGCCTGGTTGGATGCATATCGTTCCATCGTTATTGTCCTCAAACGAATGTCATGAGAACTGAGAAAATCCTTGTGCTTATTACGCCACCGATTAGTTATATGTTTTTCTCCATGTGGTTCTGCCTAAGTAGACATGAAGATTGAAAACAGTCAAGGTCTGAAAAAATAGTATGTCGAAATAACAACAGCTGAACAGTTAATTCTAGTACAATATATATGGGCTTTCAATGTGCATCACTACAAAAAAAATACACTTTCGTGATGATACGTGTTTGTCACAGTAGGTCACGTTTTTTTATCATGCATGTACATCCATGACGATTTTATGACAGAATCAAGATAGTCATACCTGTGCTGTCGTAGAAGTGTCCCATGACATTACCAAAATTATCATCACGGAAGTGTCCACTTCCATGATGATAAATCGCGCGTCACAGAAGTGCTTTCGTCAAGGGTGACCGACACGTGGCATCCACCGTAACGGAACACCGTTAAGCTATCGGGTCGGGTTTTGGATCCGATAACCCGTTAACAGCCCCGACCAATGGGGATTTTCCACGTGTAGAATCATCATTGGCTGGAGGAAACACGTGTTGGCTCATCTTTGGGACAGATGTCATCCACTCATTGTACAGAAGGTGCCTATGATACGTCGACACGTGGCACGGCCCAACAGAGGTCCATTCCTGTGAAAAGGCCGACCCGTTTGACTTGGTCAAAAGGTGGCGGGCCAGCCCATGGAAAGCCTGTTAACGGCCTATTCACATATAGCCCATTTACAGCCCGCTAACTCAAGGCCCGTGACGCCCTATCTGAATTAGGCCTAGTAGCGTCATCTGGGCCATCCAATATGATTCCAGCCCGTTTTCACTTCTGGCCCATGTATGGCCCATGACGTCTTTCGGCCCATATGCGGCCCTTTATAACTCTTGGCCCATTAACGGCCCGTGGTGAAACTGGCCCGTAATGAATAGTGTATCACTTTACACCCATTAACAGCCCGTGCTGAAACTGGCCCGTAATGAACAGTGTATCACTTTATACCCATTAACGACCCGTTATTCTGTTGGGCCGTTTCCAGCCCATGTTATCTTTCGGCCTTCTCAGAGCCCATTTATTCTTGGGCTCATTTCCAGCATTCGTTTACTTACGGCCCGTTACTGTCATTTTCTACTTGTGGGCCAAATTCAGCTCGTGGTTATAGTCGGCCCGTTTGTGTTCTGTTAATATGTTGGGCCATTTTCATAGCGTCATCAAATACGGCCTATTAATGATGGCCCGTTATGGTCGGCCCATGAACGGACGATTCCAACTCTAGCCCGTTTACGGCCATAATGAAGTCTGTTTGGCCCATGTTTGGCCAATCGATCATACGGCCCATATAAGGCCCATTGATGATACGGCCTGTAGAAGGCCCATTGTTTTTACGCCCCGTAGAAGGCCCATTGTTTCTATGGCCCATAGAAAGCCCATTGTTTCTACAGCCCGTAGAAGGCCCACTGTTTCTATGGCCCGTAGGAGGCCCAGTGTCACTATAGTAAATATTAGCCCATGGTTATTTTGGCCTAGTTTTAAAAAATAGGTTATTGCAGCCACTAGCAAACCGCGGAAAAAGAACTGCAATGACTACAAGCAAACAAATAAACAAGTTAACAAGGAAATAAATAAGCAAGCAACTAACGCTAAGCTATCACAGCTATTACACATATTACATCCACTGGGCATCAAAGTTCGCCACCTGTGCAAATATAGGGAACAAAGCAGCATATCATATACACTGGTTGTCAAAGTTGGCGACCAGCGCAAATAAACACCGCAACAAAACAAATCCAGAACTGAAACCACTTCAGAAGATCTCAAGAAACAATATCCTGGGTACCCATAATGCTGGCAAGATGCTTAGCAAGCTTATTAACTTTCTCTTGTTTGGCGCTTAAATCCTCTAGCGCTTGCTATTGCACCAAGAAATATGCATCTGAATTTTGCAGGGACTTCCTCAGTCTTTCAGCTTCCTGTCGCAACACATTTGATCGATGTCTTTCAACTTGAAATTGAGACTCAAGAAGATGAACTGATTCAGGCAGCGAGTTTGAAGAGCTTGTGCCAGCAGTAGTGGCCAGTAACTCGAACACTACATCAAGACAGGACTTTTGGGTTCTCTCACTGTCGTCAAGATAGTTTTTATCAGCTTTCTTGGAGATCAACAGGGATGTCTCACTATCTTGAACCTTATCTGCATTACTTCCTTTACCATTGCATAACACGGTACTATTCTCCAATATTTTGTCCGCATTCTACAAGAGAAACAAGCGTACACATCACAGGTTTACCATGTTGTATATGAAACTCATTTCGGTAAATGAGTTCAGTAGTAAAGTGGACAGGATAAAAGCATGAAACAAACATATATCTATGTACCATGGTCACTTTATGGTCTATATCATTCTAGTTTTTGTTGCCAAATCAAGATAGAGACACAGTTCAAATAATATTTGTTCAAGACAAAGCAGAATAGACATAATATAAGTGTGGGAAACTACAGAACAATAACAACACTTTAATGTGCATGACATGAGAACATAACTATTTATTCAATTGAAACTGAAATCAACATAGAGAAGGTTACAATAGTAAACCAGTTAAAGAAACAGGTTTAAAACATACCTGTTGCGCCATTGGAGTTTCAGTTCCATCCTTCAAATTTGAAAATTGTTGGTATGAGTAAATACAGTAATGCAAGAGCAAAGGAGTATGAACCATAGCTACAGAACCTGACCTGAGAACAAATCTTCTCCTCCTTTAAGCGTTGAGTTGGGATTCGGAGTGGTGGTCCTCGTTCTTTGGGCACTGCAGTTCCCTTACTAACTGCTCGTGTTTGGGTGCTCTGTGGTGGAGACGGTGCTGTGTCAACTGGAACTGGGTTACTATCTGCCGGGGTTGGGGTTAGAAGCGGTGTAGCTGGTTCTCTATCCAACTGGGTAGGGGTACAATCTGCGAGAGTGTAGGTTATGTGTGGTGGATCTGGTCCTTGGGCAAGTGCAACCGTGGTTCTATCTGCATCAACTGGTAGCACTATCTTTTCTGAAGACCGTGTTGTTACTCCCTTAGATACTGCCATCACCCTCTCCAATTCAAATGGCTGATAAACAAGAAAAGTAATTGAAAGTATAGACATTGTATGATAGACATGTGCAATGGATAGTGGGGAATAAAAGAGGGCATGAAATAATTCATATTTATGTTGTCTAACCAAACAGGATAGCATGACATAATTTCACATATATGATGGCTAACTAAACAGGATATCATGACACAATTTCACATTATGATGGCTAACTAAAAAAGATGGTGTAAGTGCATCTAGTGCCCCTTAGTGATTTTGGTGTATTGAAGACTTATAGGTTAAGAGACTGATGCGTTTGTGAGTGTACACAGGTCTATAAGTCTATGAGGAGTTTGATATTTACAGAGAAAGTCGACCGCTAAAAATGAAGTTCTTCGACAGAAGACTTTGGATTTCTCAAGACTTTCTGAAGACTTTGAAAGTGAAGAAATTGGTGTGACCTTGAAGACTTAGCAATCATTCGAGGAACATGAAGCGTGAAGACTTTTGTTTTTCATTGTTTCATTTTTTCTCTTTCTTGAGTCATAGGAAACACCGTACTGTTAAAGAAGGTCAAGGAAATACTAAGGAAAAATTTCCATGTGATGCTCAACTCAAAATCCTACACCTACCAATCCCTTCGAGTGAAGCCATTGGAAATCTCACACAATTCAGTCATATTCTTCAGTGACAGAGACGAAGTTCTTCTGGTCTCTGAGGAATTTGTTCTGACTGAGGAGTTAGGAATTTGCTAATGCGGATTGCCTACACAGTGAGGAACATGATAGCCCTGAGGAATTTGAGAGTCAAAAGTTCGACCGTTGCTGTGCTACGCGCCAACTGTCCCAAAATATCTACCCACCACATGTCTTATCATGTCGGGCTGCTCCCTACGCTATAAATAGCCGCCCCCTACAACCACTAGCTGGTTGGCTGCTCTGAGAGAAACTAACACTTGTCATTTGAGAGCAACCCATCCTCCAAGGACTTTGAGTGAAAATCATCAAGTGAGGAAATCCCAACCCAAACCTACAAAACCCCAAAGTGATTGAGCATCACTGAAGAGATTGATCCTGCGTGGATCCGACGCTTGTTACCTTTGAAGACTGTGCTTCTTCCAGACGGTTAGGCGTCAAGGTCTAGAGCATCCAAGAGGAATTGTGGATCGCCGAGTGACCGAGTTTGTGAAGGTTCGGAAGTCACCTGAAGACTTACCATGAGTGATTGGGCGAGGTCTGTGTGACCTTAGCTCAAGGAGAATACGGTGAGGACTGTGTGTCCAGGACTGTGTGTCCTTTGGTTTAAATACCTAGCCACTCCAACCAGACGTACAACTGAGACAACAATTGAAGCTGGTCTACCAAATCATTGTCTTCACCGAGCTTACTGGTTCTATTTCCTCAACTCCTTAATTTCCTCATTTCTGTTGTTGCGTGCTTTTTCATATCTGTTTGAAGACTTTGACTGAAGACTTCCTCAATTTCCTCAGTTCAATTTGTTCAGTCTGTCCGTCTTCATCCTGTGTTCTCTTGTGCTTACGCTTTCTGTACTCTGTGCTTGTCTTCATTTCATCATGATGACTATGCATGTGTTCTGCTATGTTTACTTTTAAGTACTTATTTCGCTGCAAGTAGTTCTTCATTTAGGAATTTCCTCACCAGCCAATTCCTCAATGAAGAATTCATAAAAATCGCCTATTCACCCCCCTCTAGTCGATATAACACACTTTCAGATGGAAAGACATAGTTCAAAATATGATGACTATGTAAACATGATGACATGATATAACTATATAATGTGTTTATTAAATAGATTGGCATGCCATAATTCACATACATTCACGGATAGAATGCCATAATTCAAAATATGATGACTGTAAACACTAAACAGGATGAGATGATATAACTATATGATGTCTTTATTAAATGGGTTGCAATGCCATAATTCAGATAGATGATGTGTATGCACTATGTAAACATGATGGCATGATATAATTCAAATATATGATTTATATAGTAAGCAAGTAAGCAGATGTCAATCCATATATGATGTAAAAACTAAGCAATGCAAGACAACATGCATGACATGGGTAATATAACCCTGCCAAGTTTGAGCATAGACCTCAGGGGGGAAATAGGACTGGTCATCAGTCTCTGAATCCTCCTCTAAGGAGCTCTCTATAACCAGCAAGATGTCTACTTTAGCAGGTAGCATTGTCAATTCTGAATACCTTGTTTTCACTCCAGATACTTCCATCACCGCTTCAAATGGCTGATGCACATGAAGAGTAGTTGAATATACAAATGTTGTCGACAAATGGAACACGTAATACAAAAAAATGATAGCATGATATAATTCACATACATGATGATTGGCTAAACAACATGGCATTGCATAATTCACATATATAATGCCTTTGCAACAAGATAGCATTGTATAATTCACATATATAATGTCTTGCAACAAGAAGGCAATGCATAATTCACATATATGGTAATTAGACACTGAACAGGTGGCATTCACACAAAGCATGTCTAAACTAATCAAATGACATAGCAATGCGAGACACCATACGCACGATATGAGCAACATAACCCTGCCAAATTAGAGCATACACCTCGAGGGGGGGGGGGGAATAGGACTGGTCATCTGTCTCTGAATCCTCCTCTGAGGAGCTATCCGTAACCAACGAGATATGCGCTTCGTCAGATAGCATAGTCTGCTCTGAAGACCTTGTTTTCACTCCAAAATTTTCCATCACCGTGTCAAATGGCTGATGCACACGAAGAGCAGTTGAATGTACTAACATTGTTGACAAATGTAATATGTAACGAAAAAAAAGGATGGCCTGATATAATTTACATATAAGATGACTGGCTAAGCAGGATGTCATTGCAAAATTCACATATATGATGCCTGGCTAAACAAGATGGAGTTGCATAACTCACACAAACGATGAATAAACTAAACAGATGGCATTCGCACAAAGGATGTCTAAACTAAGCAGATGACATATTTGATGTATAAAGTAAGCAATGCAAGGCACCATATGCATGATATAACCAACATCAACATGCCAAGTTAGAGTGAAGATTTCAGGGGGTAAATAGGAGTTGTCTTCTCCTTCTAAATCCCCCCTTAGAACATATATCTTCCTCTCGATTACAATCCAAAATGCGTGGAGGGGGGCTGCCTTTGCGCCTACCATGGGCGACGTCTGCATGAAATTTTATTGCCACGCAAGGCTCGTCTCTTTTGCTCTACATGTTCAGTTCCATTGTTTACAATAAATGTCATGCATAGGAATAAAACATAGTAAGATTATGTAAGGAATGCATGCAGAAATCCAGAGTGGTGGTAGCAACCTGTGGATAGACCCAAAACCAATAATAGCACCAGATAATGGCTTCAATTAAAAAATACAGATAATGGCTTCTTTACTGTTTGTTTCCCATCCAACATGAAACTCATAGTAGACACTGGAGATTAACCAGATAGTAGATATATACTATTGATTGCGGCCCCGATATGTACCCCACAACCATTTAAAAACTCAAGTTTGATCATTAGTTTGGAGCTGACTCAGAGTCCAATTGGTGAACAAGACGATAAAGTAGCATGTAATATTAAGTGATGCATAACGTAAGCAGACACGAAAGAGTGCGACCTCTCTTGCAGACCCGTGTAGTCCTCGAGGTCATCTACTCGGTTGATGATGGTAATGCAGTTTTCATGGCTGCCGGCGGCGGGGAAGAAGATCTGAGGCGGTGAAAGACAGTCTGGAGGCCGGATCCCTGCTGTGCTGGACCCTTCCGTCGTTGGAGCAGCTGAGCTAGGGTGGACGACGGCGCAGCAGGAGCGGGACAAACCACGCAAGGTTTTCTTTGACAACTATCTGTAAGAGAAGTAATTTTGTAAGGGCTCATTTGAATTGGAGGATTCCAACAATGCAGGGATAGGAAATAGACAGGAATAGGATAGGAATGCACGTGCAAAATAGAGAATTTAAAAACACAGGATTTCTGCCAATCTGGGTGGTTGATTCACAACAATTGGAAGATCACAGGATGCAAAGAAGCATGGTGAGATTAAGTCAAACCACAAGAAAATGTACGGTTATAATGCTATTATGCTACTATCTCTTAGTCTTGTGCTTCATGAATAGGAATTTGAAAAGGAGGACAAGTGAAAATTAAAATTCCTACGTTTCTTTTCTTTCAAGGAGACACTAAAGGAACGAATCCTACATTTTTCCTTTGCTCCATTCCTTTGAACCAAATTCATGAATAGCAGTACCCTAGGAAACTTCCCAATTCCTATGTTTTTCATTCACTTTTCCTTTCAAGCACTGGCGATTCTAGTAGGCAGGCTTGAGCAAGGAAAAACCTACATTAAAAAAATGTTTTTGTGCTACTTCTATTACTTTGGACCCAGGCCACTGCCCTACTAGCTCTACTCCCAGGGCCATTGACAAATGCACAGCTCAAACGCGCAGAGATAAATAATGACGATGTTCAAGAGAGTCCATCAGGGAAAGCTAAGTTGCCTGGTACCTCACTGCTTGTCATATAGTAGGATAAAATAATTGTATTTCCCATTACTACATGTGCTCAGTGGACAATATATATAACATGTAGAGTAAAAAAGAGATGCAACAAGTGTACAACCTCTTTGGCGAAGCCATGTCGATCTCAGCGTGATTGGGTTGGCCGGTGAGGATGCTCCGGCTGACTTGGCTGTCGGAGGAGGGGAAGAAGATCTTAGGCGTCTGGAGATGGAGCCCGAGGTACTGCTCCGCTATGATGGAGGGTTTCGTCATTGGAGCAGCTCCAGTGAGTTGTACGACGCCGAGGCTGAAGCAGGACAAGAGAGACAACATTAACCTGAGTGGAATTCTAATAGCATCTCCAATACATGACGTAAAATACATAACCACAAAGTGCTAGATGTAAAATACATCAGCCGCTCATCTCTGAACTTAACTGTGGAAACTGAATTTAACTGTCGAAACTGAACTTAACTGTCGAAACTGAATTTTGCTGTCAAAACTGAATTTTGCTGTTGAAACTGAACGCACTAGCAAGGTGAGGCTACACGTCGCTCGACTGACTTTTTCATCTCCAGTCAGTTGATTTTGCGGCCATTGGATACGAAATCAAGGGCATGTAGTTCATCTTCAACCTCCACCCCCCTGAGCCGCCAGCCACCACCGGCCAAATAGCAGCCCCCACCGCCCGCAGCCGGTGGTGCGCCACCCCGCCCGTCTCGAAAACACTCCCCACCGCCGTTCCGCTATCGCCCCGGCCATCCCTCTAGGCCCCCCGTGCCGAGCTTTTTCTCCAGCGATCCCCACGCCATCGCCCCGCCACCGCGGACGACCACCGCCCCCACCCTGAACCCTAAGATAGATAGTCGGTACCTCTTCGGCAAGCTCCCCTCCCCGTTGTGGCTGGTTCTTCCTTCACCCCGGCGAGCCGCCCCACCCCCTGAAAATCGACTGACCCAAAAGTCGATTCAGTCGACTGAAGTGTAGCTAAATCGGAGCAGCATCGCAAGCAAGAGCAAGAGCAAGAGCAGCAGCGCGAGCAAGAGCAATAGCAAGAGCAGACCAGGCAAGGGACCGAGAGCAAGAGCAGAGCACCAGCGCGAGTGAGAGCTAAAGTAGCAGCAGCTCCTACTGATGTGGACGTGCCGCCGAGGGAGCGATGCCATGGAGGAAGTGGCCGGCGACGCCGCCGTGGATGGAGCCGCGCCGTGTCGGCTCGGGACCGAGCGCCGGCAGCACCGTGAGATCGAATCAAGAAGAAAATGCAGCGATTAGTGTACAACCTCTTTGGTGGCGCCGATTAGGCTGCAACTTCATTCGAGGAAACAGTGATGATGATGCTCTTCCGGTGGTGCTGGTGAAGACGATGATGTGGGAATGGAGGTGGCGCGAAAGACGAGGGGAACATCGGGGTAGCTCCTTGGAGGTGGAGGATGGGGTGGCTGAACCGGTGGGACGACGAGATCGACGACGGATCCTCATCTGGTATGGTGGATGAGGGACGTCGAGGTGTTGCTGTGGATGGCATCGTCGGGGAAGAGGCTCCGGCTGGGTGGCCGATGGAGCAGGGTGTGGGGCTTCGTCGCGGGTTTTCACAACCTCGGTGTACGAATGGGTGGGCTGATGGGATGGCAGTGGGGAATCATGGCTTAGGGACGCGCTTATCCGAAATGTGGGGTAAGTTACGAAAGTACCCCCACCGATTTGAGGCGGTTCTTTCGGTTCAGGGCTACCACGGGCATTTCGCATGTCGGGATTTCACAAGAGGTGGGAGTTTTCGCGTGTGTTGTAATTTTGGAATAGCAAGGCGCGGGTTGAGATGGAGGGAGTTGTCGGAGCACGACGAGACAAAGATATATCTTAAATATTTCGGGCTAACAAGGCGCGGGTTGAAATTTCCTTACAAGCCTAACGTGTACTGTACCAAATGAATGCGCACTACAAATGTCATTCAAAACTTTGAATTCATATTATGTTCAATTAAAATATTTCACTACGTGTATAATGCATGCAACCTACTAATCAAATGAACGTTTTAGTGCATTCCAAACGTATATACTACCGCTTCAATATGAACTAAATTTGAATTCGTTTCTCTATTTGAATAAGATCTACAGTAATGATTGTTGTGAAGTCAAAGCATTTGAATTCGTTTCTCTGTTTTAATAAGATCTACAATCATCATTATTGTCAAGTTAAACCATCATTTGTGTATTATCTTCACAGCACACCAAATGATTAGTCTCGAGTTACATATGAACTATGTGTACTATATGAACTGGAACTCAATTTTTTGAATCCACTTTATGTTGATTTCAAATCACATTACATTTCTAGCTCTAGCTAGATCTTCATAATCTAAACCATGCCTCATATGTATAATGTGTTTATCAAATTATGTATGGTGCCCCGCCCCCTACGCCTACAGGTATTTAGATGTGAGTTGCAAACACCACATATTACCACAAATTCAAATAAAATGTGAGAATGTTCGATATATAGTATTGTTTAGATTGTTCGATATTTAGTTGTAAGCTGCAAACGCCACACATTATCACAAATTCAAATAAAATGTGAGATTGTTTGATGTATAGTATGGTTTAGATTGTTTGACATGTAGCCGTGAGTTGCAAACACCATGCATTATCACATTATGGTATAACATGTGCACATCACGTGTATCACCGCTATATTCATGCATGCATATGTTCAAAACACTATGATCTCCTATTCAAATATATGAATCCGCTTTCATATCAAATTATGATCTTTGTTAGTCTTTTACACCCACACAATCCTCTAACCTTTGTAGCTACCACTAACTTTCTCTCGTGCATGCACACGCCCTCCTCGCCCTCCCCCTCCCTCGCCATTCTATCCACCGGGCACATTCATTTTTTTTCTTTAGGTTGTTCTCCCAGAGTCTCCACAACTCCTTTCTGACACACACCGATCGATAAACCTCTTCAGCAATGCCTGCCTACAACATACACATGCACCTTCAATCTCCTCCTTTATGTGTCCTTGCCTCGTGTCTCTCATACGGTCACACACACGTGTAAACTCTCGCTCCTCTTTTCATTGATCTCACAACCGCACACTCCTCCCCCTATCTAACTAGTAGCTGGGCCTCTCACACCACCTCCTAGCTCCATTCTCTCTGTCTATCCGTCTCGTTGGGCCTTATTTCCCTCTAAGAAATGGACGTACACCGACCGATCTCTCGCTATACATATAGCTAGCTAGGTCCTTATAACTCGTTTTTACCCACGCGTCTATCAATCTACCTCATTAGTTATGTCTCTCCCTTCCTCCGACAAACAACAATTGATCTACCGATCTAGTTAGGTTTGCTTACCAAACACATGGTTCCCCTTCATCATCCATGGATGTGTCCCGACAGATCTATCACGCACAGGCACACACAGAAACACATCCCCACTCTTATTGATAACATTGCAGTTCCACCTCAGTTTGTCTAGTAGGCCTCTCCCACCATCTTCGAGAAGCAACTCCATCACCCATCCAGCACTCTACCCCTCTCCCTCCCTCTCTCTCTCTCCTCTCTCTCTCTCTCTCTGTCCCATCATATTTCCCGTCCTTCAGTTATGTATGGATGTCGACTGATCTCCCTCAAGACATAGCTGGGTCTCTCCTTCTCAACACATATACGAGTCATTCTACCTCTATAGTTAGGCCTCTGCCTACCCCTCCCCCACCCCTCCCCCTCCCACACACACCGATACATCGAGCGCTCTAGTCATGTCTCCCTGCCACAAACAAACTTGACATGTGCCCTCTGACATTCCGGTAGGTCAGTCTCCCTATATCTTTGACTTGCACACACACACAATTTCGATGGCTCTCTTCATCAATCTCGCACCCACCCACTTGATCCTCTCTTCGACTCTATCGATATCTATGACCCCTCCCTGTCTTCTCGTGGATTGCCCAACCATCTATATATGATATGGGTAGGCCTCCATTTCACACACATTGCATGGAAAATTTTGTTTGAGATGTCATCGACACATATTCCCACAAATACATTCACGAAATCAACCCCCACCCCCACCCAAAACAAAAAACACTCACGAGCGCAGTTTGTATCTCTCACACACACCCACGTAGGTGGAGGACATGCACGAAGAGAAGAGGTGCATGCACGGCGCACGTACTCCCGTCTCTTTCCCAACCACACCCGCGCGGGTACACGGTGGAGCTCATTTCTGTATGAAAAAGGCAGCCCACATGGTAATTTGGCACGTGTACTGGTTGTCCACTTGGTGGAGGGAGGATTGTCTACCACGGGTGAACAAACAAATTGCAACTTGACGCGTTATGTTAAAAAAAGAGGCAAACCATGTGGGGCCTACCTTAGAGGCAAGGCTCTATGCACTGGAGTACTTTTGATGTGTCCCGTCAACTTGCAGAACGAGGAGAAGCTTGCTTAGTACGCCGTCTCCCCCACCCACGGGCGCGGTGGCTCGCAGGATGAGGTGAAGCTTGCTTAGTACTGTCCGCCTTACGCCCGCTCCCTCGCCCATGCGCGCGGTGGCTCGCAGGACGAGGAGAAAAATTTACTACTCCCTCTGTTTACTCCTCGTCCCTACTACCTTTGTTATAGAGATTATATCATATTGTTTGGAATATATATGTCCTTTAGTAGATTTCAATATGAACTACTAGTACATACTCCAAACACTGATGTATACAGACGTATTTTAGAGTCTAGATTCACTCATTTTGCTCCGTATGTAGCACTCTCCCTCACCCCTCGACCCTCGCCCACGTGGTGGACGTGCAACAATTCATTCGGTCTCATATATCCAGAATGATATACACTGCACTACCATTATTGCTTGACTTCCCGAAGAGGCGAAGAGCCAATCGCAAGGTTAATATTTTGGAGATGCCAAGCGCAAGGTTATATGAGAACGAGTAATAGGTGCCGCGTCATTTATAAATAAAGTTTTTTTTCTTCAATGGCACGTACGCGATATGATAGGTTCACATGGAGAGAAAAGGAAACCGCTCCACTATATACATAGTCAGGACGGGCCATCCCACACAGTTGCTTGCTGGGGTTGCTCTCCTCACACTCTCTCACACAAAACGACTGTGGCCACATCTCTAACATCCCGGCGGATCACGTCCGCCGGGGGAAGGGGTGGATGCTTAGTGTAGACGCGGTCGCCGTTGCCGATGGCGAAAACCCACTATCGACACGTCCCGATCAGGGGTCCCCGCCGTTCTCTCTCACAAAGCCGGTGAGGTTGCCTTCGTCCCTTGCTCATTGCCGCGACGTGGGCAGTTGCCGCCTCCCGCCGCCCTCCTTAAGGTTGAGCTACGTCCCTCAGGTAGAACTCCCTTTACTGCCGGCTTGCACCACTGCTCCAGCTGCCCATATCACTCCATGTGGATATTTCTCTACTTCTTTGCCCAACACATACCTCTACTGGCTTCTACGTACTGTATTTGTGATGAGTTTATGTCTCATCAACTAGTCCCAGTAATCTTATTCTAATCACGCTTCTTCAATTTCTTTGCCACATGGATGCTCATCTCGATTTTGGTGAAACTGCACAAAATGATCTGATGGTCAAAAGGTTGCAAACTTCATTTCTTAGGAAGCTCGAACGTTGCCAGCAAATTGAAGCCTGGTTAGGGTTCACGGTTCAAGGGCTAGGGATTGCATGGATCGTTTTTTTCTTTAGCTGCCTCTGTTCCAAAATAAGTGTCAACTTTAGTAGTAGTACAACTTTGTACTAAAGTTTGCATAAATTTGAGACACTTATTTTGGAACGGAGGGAGTACATATTTGCTATGATCTGTCAATCATTGAGATGCAATAGCATGCATGTTAGTCTCCTTTGTATTTGATGAAATGTTGCAACGGGCAACCTTGGACGCAAGATACATGTAACAGAAGCTGGAAGCTTCATAGCATTGTACAAATTTATCTCGCTGATAAATTACAGTACGTACTATACTAGTACTTCCTCCGTTCCTAAATATAAGTCTTTGTAGAGATTTCACCATGAACCACATGCGAATTTATATAGATACATTTTAAGTGTAGATTCATTCATTTGTTCCGTGTGTAGTTCACCTAGTGGAATCTCTACAAAGACTTATCTACTAGTAATAGCTAGCCCCCACTACTAGGAATTATCTACCCTCTCCTTGAGCCACATCATCAAAATTAATGTAACCGTTATATGAACTAAATCAGTCCATAATAGCCGTCTGATCTAGACGTTGAGAGGCTCCGCACTAAGCCACATGCAAGCATGCAGAAATACCGTGGCATGCATGTGAGTGGGTTTTAAATCACATCAACATGTCTGCACGCAAGCATGCACTAGTAGCATGCATGTAAGTGAGCTTTTAAGTCCCATTAACATGTCAAAAAGAAAAATATAATCCCATTATGCAGTAGGAGTTGGCTGATCTTTTTTCCTTACGTGGGATGATCTAAATGATGATGGGAGTTTTTTTAGTTTGGCTACCACATTTGTCATGCGGTTATAGAGTTTTTTTAGTTCTATGAAATCGATAATTTTACGCAGAGAGATATACGGCTGTTCCACGACAACGCGCGGGACTCATCTAGTATTTAGGAATGGAGGGAGTACTATGTAAAGAGTTTGGTGTCGCACAGTGTCCAGAAAATATGGTGCTAGTGTGAGGTGGGCCATGTAATCACTGAGCCTGCATGTTTTCACTGCTCTTGCACTCCTCCATTGTAAGAATGGAGAAAATTGTAATCTAGTAGTATCTCCTTTCGCCAAAGGCGTGGGACATCCAGCAGTCCTACCACCTCAGTAATAAAGACCAATGAGCCATCAAATCACATAGACCCAGCAGTAAGTTGGACGGACGAAGCAACCATCACTCTTGCGCCAGTGAGAGGTCGCGTCTGCTCTGCCCGGGTATGAATGCGGCACCGATTCTTTGGAGCGGCGCTAACCGTTTTAGGTGGGAAGCACGCGCGGGCGATGGAGGGGCTTTGGGTGGGCCAGGCTGATCAGGAGCGGGCGTGGCAACTGTCCGCCTATCCCTACCTGACACACCCGGAAACGAGAGGATGCACCGACTCTCGCGGCTAAAATCGTACACTACACACCATCTCTCTGTAGGAGTAGGTCGATCTGTCGCTCTCTCTAACACACACATGCTGTTAAACACACACACACACACATGCACACGCACGCACCTTGGTCCCGCTGCACCTTCTAACGTGACTTATTACACCTAGACGGAGGGAGTAGTAAGTACGAGATACAGTGGCACACTAACTTAGGTCGAATATAAGTGCCCAAAATTGTGTGCATGTTATATTAAGGATTCACTTAAAATAGTACATGAGCGAACAGAGGGAGCAATTGGACAGTGTTCCCAAGCAGTAGCGAGATGTGTGAGGTAAGATACACCGTTGGCGCTTTTAATTTTTCTTATTAATTTGTTTGTTTCACCCTCTGACTGGTGGGACCCAACATACTACGTGGAGAGAGGTAAGGTGACTAAGGCTGCATTATTTCTGCACCACTGTGTATAGTCTTACCACCAAAGCCACATGACACGATTATGATTTAAATCCCAATGACTCTCCCCACACAAAAAAACACGGCATGCTTGTCACACGAATGCAGGAATGTATAAAAGGTTATTTTCCTCTCGTTGAACATAACGGGAGGGTTGTGTAGCTGGTTAGCCTGTTCGCTCATCAAACTTGAGGTCTCGGGTTCCACTCAAAAAAAACTTGAGGTCTTGGGTTCGATAACTACACTTGAGCATAATTTGTGCCAGGAGGATTCTTTGACTAGTCAAAATGGATGGATACGGAGTTATACGATCTCGTAGTGACCATATAATCACCTCATCACGTATAAGCTGCAGCCTCGGCGCTTGTTTTCTAGGGTTTGCATGCTTCACACACTCTCTCCAGTATATATATACACACTGGAGCCTCAGCGCTTGTAGTTGCTCTCTTCACTCTCTCTCACCCTCTCCAGATCTAAACAAGACTTCGTTGGCCTCTCTCTCCCCTCACTGCTGCTCAAAGAGCTGGCAGGATCCGTCCGCCGGGAAGGGAAGGAGGCTTAACGCTGTCGCCGTCGACGAGGGAGGGAATCCACTACCGGGCGCAACTGTTCACTTTCTCCCAGCAGTGGCGCGGGAGGGCCTCCGACCCCTTCTTCTTCACTGCCGTCCCATCGCCCACCGAACCATGCCCCAAGAACCGTAAGGTATAATTTACTTATTCCACATGCATTTCTCTAGCTGCATGTATACCATGAATCTAGGATGTGGTTCAAAGAGGAAAGGAGTGGGGGAAAGTAGTGGGAAAAGTGGTTCAAAGAGGAAAGGAAGGGGGAAAGTTGTATAGCATGAATCTAGGACGTGGTTCAAAGAGGAAAGGAATGGAGGAATGTAGTGGGGAAAGTTGTATCGCATAAATCTAGGATGTGGTTCAAAGAGGAAAGGAGGGGGCGAAAGTACTAGTACAGACTGGCTATCCAGCACCTACATTGGTCGAAAAGGGAAAACAATGACAAACGCAGTACGCACATCTGTAATGAACTGATCTTTTGTTTTGGGGGACAAGCCTGTAGAGTTTGAGCAGGACTAGATTTTTTGCGCTCACATAGGGAAAGGTGTCTAAAGATAACAAAACTGGGACCAACACAAATATGCTCCTTGGTTGTTTGTTCTTTGTTGCAACAGACTGTGCATGACCACAGTACATCGGTAGATGCACATGGTGCTAGTGCGTCCACTGTCCTGTGCAACTCCTTAGCTGTTGTTAATCTAAGGCCCTGTTTGGTTAAAAACTCACTAGTCCCTACCTGCTTGGTTCGAGGGACTAAACATGGACTAGAGGTTATTAAATGACATGCTAAAAGACCATGTTACCCCTAGTAATGAACTAATAGAGACAAGGTGCGATGCGTGGCTAGGGCAACTGTTGGAAAAAGTCCCAAAAAGACTCCCTCGGGGTCTTCTTTCTTTAGTCCCAAAAATGCCCACTTTTAGTCCCTAAAAGTCCCTCATGTTTGGTTTAGATGGGACTGACACGGAGTTTTTTTAGTCCCTACACCAAAATGTCCCTGTAAACAAACACCCTCTAATAATGCCGATGGAAATTGATGCAATGCCACAGTTAAAAGCAAATTACATGTTTAACGAATTTTATTGTTAATATAATCTCTATGTTAATATTAATCAATGCCACCGTTTGATAAATGCTACTGTCTTGCTTTCTTTCCCATTTAGATAAGGTAGATGCTTCTTTTTGGTGGCTTCTATGTCATCCACGGTTATTGACCACTAGCTGTTTCCTTTGCACCTCTGTGTAAATAGGGTTATCTACTTCACCTCGTTGCCATTGTGACCTTTTGTTGCACTGCACAAAACACTTTTGTTTTAAGAGTGTTTTGTGCAGTTCAACCAAAATGTCACACCGACACCATTGCTTGATTGCTTGATCTTAGTGGAACTGCACAAGAGGAGATCTTACTTCATATCCGTGTTGGCAAATTTGGTTCAGATCTTCTTCTTGTGAGTTGTTTGAATTCCGCATCATGAGAGGTTAGTACTAGCATTCTTTCACATGATTCTGCAGTGTGCTTTCATATGTTGTGCTACTTGTATGGTAATGTTGCTTGATTTTAGTGAACCGCACAAATGGCAACAAGACTTCCAATCTGTATGTGCACCGTAATATCCCATTGAGGTAAGATAAGGATATTTCACAACTATTGGCCTGTATTTTGCCACTTTCATCAGAAAATTATTGTCATTGTTTAGTGCTATACTTCTGCTCCCTAATTGACATGCCAAATCTTACATTGAAGGCGAAGCTTGTCTGTTATTGAACCAAGTGATGAAGGGGAAGAACAAGCGGAAGAAAAACAAAAATCAACCCCCAGTGCTTTAATGAAGCACTAGAACTGCGATGACACAAGTAATGATATAGTTTTGCATCTTAATTTATTGCTATGGTTGGAACAAGCAATTGTTTTGCCACTGATTTGATGACACTCTTAATGCAATACGTAATTATCTCTACTTGTGCAAACATGGATCTTCTTTGAAGATACCATATATTTTAGTGGAACTGCACAAGAAGATGTTGGAAACATTAAACTAATCGAGGAGTATATAGTAAGCATGGCCACCACAGTAGATAGCAACAGATGGTTCCGGAGAAGTGCTTGATCCGTATGCTCTACACAATAAGCCTCCTGACAAAGGTTGGTACTCGCCCACTGATTTCATCCATATGATTGAGCGTTGTCATCTCTATTGGTGTTGTGCTACTGTTTAGATACTGTCATGAAAAAGTTGTATTGTCCTTGAGAAGTGCTTCATCTGTGCTATTTTAAATATTTCCTTTCATTTTTTTCGAGCAAACAGGGATGCTAGAATTTAGTTGTCCTCTTGTCTTTGCACAACAGGATCATCTTCCTCTGAAGAAGAATATGGAATACGTGAAGTGACTAGTTCCGATTATGCCAGGATGAAGAAGCCCTGTCTATCTTCTCATCAGAAGGAGCAGTTGAAGGATGGTTACATTACTCCCCACAAGACCAAACTAACTTCAGCTCAGAAGGACTGACAAATCTCCATTTTTTTGTTGTGATGCGCGAGTACAATGTTGTTCTAGGATTCTTTCTGGTGAGTTCCATTTTTCTAAAAGTGTGCTCTACATGGACCATGTAGGTGCCTGTTTAAACTGTCAATTCATAGTACAATTTGCTTTATACTAATCACTTTTTTTGTATTTTTGCAAACAGGGGTGCTCAGCTTGATTTCAATGGGAACTACACAAAATGTTCATCAATACATCGAATCATTCATTTCCACCACAAGAAAGGAGGTGCCGATAAGTTCAAGGCGTTGCAACATATAAGGGCGAAATCATACAAGCTACGCGCAAATATGGTTGATTTTGGTGGAACTGCACAAAAAGAACAGCTGGTTTATTTAGCACGAGGTGCCATGTCAATGTCCGAACTTATGGCAATCCCTGTCCATTCCACAATCGTAGGCATTTGATATTTTGGAATGGGACAACATTGTCAAATTTTGCTCATTGATTTTAGCAAGACATGCGTTTGATATTTTCAAATGGGATGCCCTTTGCTGTCAGTAGCATCGATCAATTTTTTCTTTATTCTTTAGTTGTGAAGTAAATATTGCCTCTGACATGTGAGTCGCTGAGATACATAATCATCGATTGTTTTGAATGTTCTTTATGAATTGCCAGCCCTGTGTGTTTGATTGCAATGTACAGAAACGCTAAAAAGCTGCTCAAACTCTTTGTACTCCTTTTGTTCCTTTTTACTTTGCACATTGTGAAAGTGCATACTTTTTTCTATAAGATTGGTCAAAGTAGAGATACTTTGACTGTAGACAAAACTTGTATGCAGACTAGAAAGGACCGAAGGGAGTACATGTGAAACTGCTGCAAACGAGGTGATCACCCTGGGAATAATGCTAGTACGTATTGTTTTGCATGTTCATCCAATGCCAGTGATACAGGAATTCAAACTAATCAAAATAAATTCATTCATACACGGTCGGACTTCATATAAACATGCCGGATTTCATTACATTTCATACATTCTTCAACTAAAAAGGGGTGCGCTGGAGCTACCCACCTATGTCCTGCTGAGCCGAACAGAAGCTTCAGTGACTTAACTGTAGGTGCAGTTGCGTAACTGACATGTGGCCTATTGGGCCCACGTGTCAGTCAGCCAACTGCACCAGCAGTTAAGTAGAAGCAGCGTTCTTCTCCAACACAGCTCTCCGACTCCACGTCACCGCCAAGTAGCTAACCGGCCGTCAATGGTCAACCCGCCTAGCTTGGCTTCAACCGTAGGGTAGCAGCGGTGGCCTTACTTGGACCCGAGCGGCGGCGACCCACCGTGTTCTACTCTTCCCCGTTTTCTGTGTGGCGCAGCCTCGTTGGGAGCGGGGCGGGGCCTCGGCGGAGCCAGTGATGTCCTCTGTCTCGTTGCCGGCGGGCGGCGCCTCGGCGGAGCGGTGGAGATCCTCCCCCTCATAGCCGGCAGGGTGGGGCCTCAGCTGAGCCGGCGATGTCCTCTGCCTCATTGTTGGCGGGGCGGGGCCTCGGCAGAGCCGGCGATGTCCTCTGCCTCGTTGTTGGCACCGCGGGGCCTCAGTGGAGCAGGGCCTCGTCGACGCCAGCAGAGCGCGCACTCATCGGAGCTGGCATTGTCCTCTGCCTCGTCCTCGGTCTCGCCAAATAGCGCCTCGCCCGCTTCATCGCCCTCTTTGTAGGCGGCCGCAGCCTCCGCCACCCGCATGCGGTACCGCCAGCGCTCGAGGCAGCCCTTGCGGGCGGAGCGGTACGAGTCGGGCAGCGCCTCCTGCTCCGCCCGCTCCACCTCCTGCAGGTGCTCCTGGAGGAGATGGTGGTTGTAGGTGGCGTCGGCCTGCGCCTCCCGGAACTGCTCCTCACACATCTGCCTCACCGTGTCCATATATTGGGCACGGGCCTCGCCGATGGTCATTGTGACGCCCCCGATTCAATCGTACACTAATCATGCACGCAAATGTGTACGATCAAGATCAGGGACTCACGGGAAGATATCACAACACAACTCTACAAATAAAATAAGTCATACAAGCATCATAATACAAGCCAGGGGCCTCGAGGGCTCGAATACAAGTGCTCGATCATAGACGAGTCAGCGGAAGCAACAATATCTGAGTACAGACATAAGTTAAACAAGTTTGCCTTAAGAAGGCTAGCACAAACTGGGATACAGATCGAAAGAGGCGCAGGCCTCCTGCCTGGGATCCTCCTAACTACTCCAGGTCGTCGTCGGCGGGCAGCACGTAGTAGTAGGCACCTCCGGTGTAGTAGGGGTCGTCGTCGACGGTGGCGTCTGGCTCCTGGACTCCAGCATCTGGTTGCGACAACCAGAAAGAAAGGAAAGGGGGAGAAAAGGGGGGAGAAAGCAACCGTGAGTACTCATCCAAAGTACTCGCAAGCAAGGAACTACACTACATATGCATGGGTATATGTGTAAAGGGGCCATATCAGTGGACTGAACTGCAGAATGCCAGAATAAGAGGGGGATAGCTAATCCTGTCGAAGACTACGCTTCTGGTCACCTTCGTCTTGCATCAAGTATAAGAGAGTAGATTGAAGTCCTCCAAGTAGCATCTCCAAGTAACATCTCATAGCATAATCCTACCCGGCGATCCCCTCCTCATATCCCTGAGGTAGAGCGACCACCGGTTGTATCTGGCACTTGGAAGGGTGTGTTTTATTAAGTATCCGGTTCTAGTTGTCATAAGGTCAAGGTACAACTCCAAGTCGTCCTGTTACCGAAGATCACGGCTATTCGAATAGATTAACTTCCCTGCAGGGGTGCACCACATAACCCAACACGCTCGATCCCATTTGGCCGGACACACTTTCCTGGGTCATGCCCGGCCTCGGAAGATCAACACGTCGCAGCCCCACCTAGGCTCAACAGAGAGGCCAGCACGCCGGTCTAAACCTAAGCGCACAGGGGTCTGGGCCCATCGCCCATAGCACACCTGCACGTTGCGTACGCGGCCGAAAGCAGACCTAGCCTAGTGGCGTTCCAGTCCAATTCGGCGCGCGCCGCTCCGTCGCTGACGTCTGAAGTGCTTCGGCTGATACCACGACGTCGGGATACCCATAACTACTCCCACGTAGATGGTTAGTGCGTATAGGCTCGTAGCCAGACTCAGATCAAATACCAAGATCTCGTTAAGCGTGTTAAGTGTCCGCGAACGCCGAACAGGGCCAGGCCCACCTCTCTCCTAGGCGGTCTCAACCTGCCCTGTCGCTCCGCCACAAAGATCCACACAGAGGGCCGTCGGGACAAAGGTCCTTTCAGCCCCCAATCCGTGAATCACTCGCGGGTACTCTTCGAGCTGACCCGACTTTAGTCACCATCTGTATAGTATGTATGTATGTATAGTATATACCCGTGATCACCTCCCGAGTGATCACGGCCCAATAGTATAGCAAGGCAGACTGACAAGAATGTAGGGCCAATGATGATAAACTAGCATCCTATACTAAGCATTTAGGATTGCAGGTAAGGTATCAACAGGTGTAGCAACAATGTCAGGCTATGCATCAGAATAGGATTAACGGAAAGCAGTAACATGCTACACTACTCTAATGCAAGCAGTATAGAGAAGAATAGGCGATATCTGGTGATCAAGGGGGGGGCTTGCCTGGTTGCTCTGGCAAGAGAGAGGGGTCGTCAACTCCGTAGTCGAACTGGGCAGCAGCAGCGTCGGTCTCGTAGTCTACCGGAGAGAAGAGGGGGAAGAAACAATGAATACCAAGTAAACAGATGCATATCGATGCATGACATGTCAAGAAGCGATGCTAGGCGTGCCCTAACGTGGTATAAGGTGGTACTGGTCAAGGGGGAATCATCCGGGAAAGTATTCCCGGTGTTTCGTGTTTTCGGGCAGAGGAGCCGGAGGGGGAAAGTTGCGGGTTCGATAGGTTAGGGGGTGTGGTGGACGAACGGACTGCGTATCCGGGATCGTCTCGTCGTTCTGAGCAACTTTCATGTTGAAAATATTTTAATCCGAGTTACGGATTAAAAGATATGATTTTTAAAAGATTTTAACAATTTTGGAATTTAATTATTTATTTAATTAATTCGAAAAATGTATTTATGACGTCAGCATGATGTCATGCTGACGTCAGCAGTCAACAGGGGTTGACTGAGTCAACCCTGACATGTGGGTCCAGTGGGACCCACCTGTCATTCTCTATTTAAATTAATTAGGGTTTAGGTTAATCTAATTACAGTTTAATTAAACTTAACTAGTTAATTAATTTAATTAAACCGGATTAATTAACTTAATTAATTAATTAATTAATTAATAATTTTATTAAATCATTTTAATTTTATTAATTATATTTATTGTTTTTTATTTATTTTATTATTTATTATTTATTTATTATTTTTTTATTTTATTATTATTATTATTATTATTATTGCGTTCTGGGGGCGGGGCCCCATGTCATTGGCACAAGTGGCCAAAGTGGTTTCGGTGTTAGCGGGCGCTGGGCACCCGCCCGAACTGGCGCAGCGGGCGCCCGTCCGCGGCCAACGGGGAAGGGGGGGGGGCACGGCGAGCCGGGGCGCAGGCTCGCCGGCGGCAGCGACGGCGCACAGGGCGGAGCGGGGGGAAACAGGGGCGTCACGGGGCCGGGCGCCGTGTGCAGAGGAGGCGGGGCACAGGCGGGTGAGGCCGGCAGGTAGCGGTGGTGGCCGGCCGCGGGCGTCGGCGACCAAAACCACGCGCAGGCCGGCGTGGAGAGGCGAGGCCAAGGCGAGGGGAGAACGGCCGGGGCGCGCGAGGCCATGGCGCAGTCGGCACGGAGGGGGGGGCAGGGAGGAGGGGCGCCCGTGCGGGCGGTTGACCAGGCGAGACGCGTCGAGACGGGGCGACGGCGCGCGGCGCACGCCGTCGGGCGCGGCGACTGGGCGCGGACGTCGCCGGCGACAGAGGGGAAAGGAAGGAGAGGAGCTCACGGGGAGGGACGCGTAGGGTCTCGGGAGCGAGCTCGGGGGAGGTTGGGGAGGCCGACGGGGATGAGCGACGGAGTGGAGGAGTCCGGCGAGGGAGAGCAGGCCGGCGGAGAGGGCTCCGGCAACGGGCGATCCAGGCGGCGGCGAGGGCCTCCTCCCTCGATCCCGATCCAGGTCGGGGAGAGGGGGAGATATTTGGGGGGGGGGGGGTTTGTGGGGGTGTCGGTGGAGTGGGCGGGGGTGGTGTAGTGGATAAGGTGGGGGGGAGTGGCCGGCTGGGCATTTGCCCAGTTGGGCCGGTGGCCGAATGGGCCGGCCTGTTGGGTCGGCTGGCCCGGGGGTTCTTTTCCTTTTCTTCTTTTAGTTTTAGTTTTCTGTTTTCTGTTATTATTTCTTTTCTGTTTTAATTCATTTAAAAGTATTTAGGCATTTTATAAAAATGTGTTTACTGCACTATAATTACCTATGCCATTTTTTGCACAGACCGAACATCTTTGTTATGATGTTTGAAAACTTTTGATGTTTGACAATAGTTAAATTTTTAATTTGAAAAGTTTCGAACCGACGCGAGATTAGCAACAGTAAACGAGGTGACATGGCATCATTAGCTGAGGTTCACTGTAGCTTAAATACCCGGGCGTTACAAATCTCCTCCACTACAAGAAATCTCGTCCCGAGATTTTAGGAGGTAGAAGGAAACAGTGCGGGGTATTCATCACGCAGGCGATCCTCGCGTTCCCAGGTGGCTTCGTCTTCAGAGTGATTCGACCACTGGACCTTGAGGAACTTGATCGCCTTCTGGCGTGTGCGGCGTTCAGCTTGGTCGAGAATGCGGACCGGATGCTCTTTATAGGAGAGGTCCTGTTGCAATTCGAGCACTTCATGATCCACAGCTCGGATTGGGTCCTTGAAGCAACGGCGGAGTTGTGACACATGGAACACATCGTGAACCTGAGAAAGGTTCGACGGAAGCTCCAGTTGATATGCCACTTTTCCACGCCTTTCCAGAATAGTGAATGGGCCAATATAGCGAGGAGCTAGCTTGCCCTTGATCCCGAAGCGGTGAGCACCCTTCATTGGTGTAACGCGAAGATAGGCCTTTTCGCCAGGTTGATAGACCATGTCTTTATGATGACGGTCATAATTACTCTTCTGACGTGACTGAGCAGTCTTGAGATTCTCGCGAATAATGCGGACTTGTTCTTCGGCATGTTGGATAATATCCGGACCAAAGAGTGGACGTTCCCCAGTTTCTGACCAGTTCAGAGGGGTTCGGCACTTTCGTCCATATAACACTTCGAAGGGGGCCATCTTCAGACTAGCTTGATAGCTATTATTATAAGAGAACTCAGCATACGGAAGAGATTCCTCCCATTTCTTGCCGAAGGAAATAACACAAGCTCGAAGCATGTCTTCGAGAACTTGGTTGACACGTTCAACTTGCCCTTGTGACTGAGGATGAAAAGCAGTGCTGAAAGACAGATGAGTGCCCATAGCTTCTTGGAAACTTGCCCAGAATCTTGAAGTGAATAAACTGCCACGGTCTGAACTGATAACCAATGGAATACCGTGAAGCGAGACAATTCTGGTCATGTAGAGGTTTGCCAGCTGACTAGCAGTGATCGTTTCCTTGACAGCCAGAAAATGTGCAACTTTAGAAAGTCGGTCAATGACGACAAGAATAGCATCATTGCCTTTCTGCGATTTGGGGAATCCAGTAACGAAGTCCATCTCGACATGGTCCCATTTCCATTCCGGAATAGATATAGGTTGCAGAGTTCCAGCAGGCCTTTGATGTTCTGCTTTGATACGACGGCAAACGTCACATTCAGCAACATAACGAGCAATGTCTTGCTTCATGTTAGACCACCAGAATCTCTGGCGGATGTCTTGATACATCTTCGTACTACCAGGATGGATACATAGAGGCGTATCATGAGCTTCTTTCATAACCTCCTGAGTCATATTCAGGTTTTCCTTCTTACACGGCACCACTAGGCGGCCTTTGAAGTACAAGGCGCCATCATCAGCAATAGTGAAGGATGAGGAACTTCCTTCTTTGAGGTCTTGCTTAATCTTGTAGACTTCAGAGTCAAATCCCTGCATTGTCTTTATGGTGCCCACGAGATCGGGTTCAACAGCCAGGGTATAGAGGGAACCCTGGGAAACAACACGGAGATTCATCTTGCGGAACTCCGGAGGAGGGGGAGCGAGTGCACCCGGAGGAACAATATGGAGGTTTAGCTTTCTGAATTCTTCAACAAGTGAGGGCTGAACTTTGTGAACCTGGAGGTGGTTGCAGTAAGACTTGCGGCTCAAGGCATCAGCCATTACATTAGCCTTGCCTGGGGTATAGGAAATACCCAAATCAAAATCTGCAACAGTCTCCATCCATCTCTGCTGACGGAGGTTCAGGTCTGGCTGAGTAAACAGATACTTCAGACTTTGGTGGTCAGTGAAGATCTCGCAACGATTACCGAGAAGGTAATGTCGCCACTGTTTCAGTGCATGAATGACAGCAGCAAGTTCGAGGTCGTGAACTGGGTAGTTCTCTTCGTGAGGGCGCAATTGCCGAGAGGCATAAGCAACCACTTTGCGCTCTTGCATTAGGACACAGCCTAGTCCTTGACGGGAAGCGTCGCAGTAAATGACGAAGTCCTTCTTAGTATCAGGAGGAGCTAGTACTGGGGCAGAAGTTAACTTGTCCTTGAGTGCCTGGAAACTTTCCTGACATTTATCTGTCCACTGGAACTTGACGCCCTTATGCAATAGGTTAGTCAGAGGCCTGGCAATCTTGGAGAAGTTCTCGACGAATCGACGGCAGTAGCTGGCGAGACCGAGAAAACTTCTGACTTGCTTAACGTTCTTCGGAGGAGTCCAATCGAGAATAGCCTGAACTCGTTCAGGGTTGACGGCAATACCATCCTTAGAGATGACATGCCCGAGATAGGTTACTTCGGGAAGCCAGAATTCACATTTGGAGAACTTGGCATAAAGTTGATGCTCTCGTAGCTTTTCCAGCACGAGGCGAAGATGTTCAGCATGTTCCTCTTCGTTCTTGGAAAATACCAGAATATCATCCAGATAAACCACGACGAACTTGTCGAGGTAATCCATGAATATATAGTTCATCAGGCGAGAGAAGGTGGCTGGAGCATTGGTTAAGCCGAAAGACATGACGGTGTACTCGTATGAACCATAACGAGTCACAAAGGCGGTCTTGGGGATATCTTCCTCACGAACACGGATCTGGTGGTAACCCAACCTCAAGTCGAGTTTAGAGAACACTGATGATCCAGCCAATTGATCATACAGATCATTGATCCGAGGAAGAGGATACTTATTCTGAATGGTAGCTTGATTTATAGGACGGTAGTCTTGGACCAATCGGTTTGTCCCATCTTTCTTCTTGACAAAGAGAGAAGGTGCTCCCCAAGGAGAGCAACTTGGGCGAATGAAACCACTTTGAAGAGATTTATCGATTTCCTCCTTAAGCTCAAGGAGTTCATGCGGCGGCATCTTGTAGGGTCGCTTGGCTATAGGAGTGGTGCCTGGTTTCAAGTCGATGACGAATTCGACAGCTCTAGCAGGGGGAATCCCTGGGAGTTCTTCAGGAAAGACGTCTAGGAATTCACGCACGACGGGAATGTTTTCAATGCCCTTGAGTGGTGCAACGTTCAATGCGTTTAAGGCATAAAGCCTGGCCTCGGCATTCCGAACCAGATGAGCATCATAGCTAATTATTTCATCAGAAGGGTGTAGCAGATGGACGGTCTTAGTGGCGCAAACGATAGAAGCAGTATGCGCCTTTAACCAATCCATTCCCAGAATGAGGTCAATGTTAGACGATTTCAGTATAATGGGCGAGGCACGAAACTCCAACCCTTCGATTTCCACAGGGACGTCAATGCCAACCATGGAGGTCTGACATTGTCCCGCGGGGGTTTTTACCACTACCGAAGTGTTCATCTGCTCAAATTTAACATCGTGCTTGTATGCAAAATCTTCTGACATGAATGAATGCGATGCACCTGTATCAAATAAAACGGATGCTGGTACTGAATTTACGAGGAGTGTACCCATCACAGTAGCAGGCTGGTCTTGAGCTTCATTCAGATCAATGTGGTTGGCATGAACACGGCCATAAGACTTGGCAATGTTGTTGCGGGCCTGGTTGTTCCCACGGCCAGTTGCTGGAAGGGCCAGTTGATTCTGTCTCTGGTTGCATTCCCTAGCACGGTGCCCTGGTTGTCCGCACCTGAAGCACAACCCATTCTCGGGGGTAGGAACAGGAGCTTGGGGTGGTGGAGCTGGAAGCCTCGGCTGCCTAGTTGGAGCAGCCGGCAGACGAGGTGCAGCATAAGACTGCCTTGGGGCAGGTGCAGTTGGACGGTACATGCTGTTCGGGATCCATATCTTACGCTTCTGCGAGGGCGGGCCCGAAGATGAGCCCGTGTCACGGTTGCGCCTTTGAGAGCTCTGGTGTTCTTGCAGACCAGTCTCGACATTGATGGCCTTGTTCACCAAGGTGGCGAAATCGGCAAAGTCATGCACTAGAAGTGTGAGCTTGATGTCAGCTTGAAGGCCTTCACGGAACTTCTCCTGTCTGCGAGCATCAGTTGCAATGTCTTCTTCAGCATAGCGGGATAAGTCCAGAAACTCCCGCTGATAAGCTTCAACAGTCTTGTTGCCTTGGGTGAGGTTGCGAAACTCACGCTTCTTCCTGTCCATGATTCCCTGAGGAATGAAGCGGGCACGGAAGGCAGCCTGAAAGTCTGGCCAGGAGATGATTGTCCCAACTGGCAGAGTACGCCTATGGCTGTCCCACCATTGAGCTGCGGGTCCCTTCAGGAAGAAGGAAGCAAAAGTGACATAGCTGGCAGGGGCTACATCAGCAGACTCCATCTCATAGGTGATGTCACGGAGCCAGTCATCAGCATCCAGCGGCTGGGTTGAGCTGCGGTACACACTTGGGTTGAGGCGTATGAAATCCTGCAGAGTTGTTGTGTTTGGATGCTGGTTCATATTGGGGCGAGGAAACTGAGCCATCATGTTTTCCATGAACTGGCGATTCATCTCAAGCTGTTGGATCATACCAGCCATGTACTCAGGCGGTGGTGGGAAGTTGCCACCACGACCACGACCAGCTGGTCTAACCATCCTGCTAATATATAACAGGGGTAGTTCAGTATTGAGAATTTGCATAGACAAGAGTCATTCATGATGAAACATGCATAATGAAAGGAGCACGACAGATACCACATAGATAGTCGGCATAACTTACAAAAGGGGTCGGACATAGAGTTCAGTACACAGAGTTCAGTACATAGATTAAGTCATCATAGGCGGCACGCAGGCTCGCGAGTGCATCTAAGACTAATGAGCAAGACTACATCAGTCCCAGGAGGTACTGTGAAGGTAGCTGTAACCTGACAGCTGGTAGTGAGGCAACGGATAGTCCTCCACGTCAGTGGCCTGGGGGCCGCGGATACTCTGGTGTAGAACCCGACGCTCAGGTGGCAGAAGAGGACCAAGTGCGGGAGAGTAGCCTCCCACCTCTGGCCATCCGACACCGTGGGGCATCACGGTCCTGGCTGGGTAGATCGCAGAACGCGGCAGCTGTCCAGACCGGACAAAGGGGTGCAACCGCGTCAGAGCCCTGTAAAGGTGCTGACGAGTGGTGTACAACTCGTGGCGAAGAGCTCTGTTAGCTCGGTCCAGCCCATCAGCATGCAGAACCAGGCGCTGATGGTGGAAAGGCTCTCGGGTGACGGTGGAGTAGGCGGCAGTGTAGTATCCCTCCGCACCAACGTCAGATGCGATAGGAATGTGCCTGAAAGGGGAAGTGTCCAATGCCTGATACTCTCCACGAAGACGTGTCAGAGCAGCATGAGCCGCATCGTGGACTGCCATCTCGATGGTCACTCCAACACCATGAGCGGTGTGCAGCACGGTAGTGGACTCATACTCCCGAGTGTAGAGGTGGACGATGGCACGGTACTGCTCTTGGTTAAAGTCCTGGTACTCCTCGTAGACGGTGTACTCAGGGTGCCAGCGATAACCCAGATAGGTCATCATATCAGCTAGCACAACAGGTGATCCTGAGGCACCAATGGCCGCAGTGTGGCGCACGACCTGCCTCGCGGGTTCCATCTGAAAACAAAGATGTTTCAATGGAGTCAAATGACAACACGGGCACTATTCAAAATGCTATCCTGCAGAATAACTATGGCTTATCCAACTTTGGGGTGAACGTGGTAACGGGATCCTAATGTTAGAGTTAGTAAATTCGTTTAACCCGAGTAGAAAAGAGTTCAGAGTCCCAGAGCAAAGGTCGAGGAGTAAAAGATCCTAGTACCACCCGATGGCGACGTGGGCCCGTAAGGCACACAGCCATGTTAGTAAAAGTTTTGTAGTGACTAGACTCGACTTCGGCCAAGGAGTGTGGAAGGGGGATTCCTACAGGCAGTCGGCTCTGATACCAACTTGTGACGCCCCCGATTCAATCGTACACTAATCATGCACGCAAATGTGTACGATCAAGATCAGGGACTCACGGGAAGATATCACAACACAACTCTACAAATAAAATAAGTCATACAAGCATCATAATACAAGCCAGGGGCCTCGAGGGCTCGAATACAAGTGCTCGATCATAGACGAGTCAGCGGAAGCAACAATATCTGAGTACAGACATAAGTTAAACAAGTTTGCCTTAAGAAGGCTAGCACAAACTGGGATACAGATCGAAAGAGGCGCAGGCCTCCTGCCTGGGATCCTCCTAAACTACTCCAGGTCGTCGTCAGCGGGCAGCACGTAGTAGTAGGCACCTCCGGTGTAGTAGGGGTCGTCGTCGACGGTGGCGTCTGGCTCCTGGACTCCAGCATCTGGTTGCGACAACCAGAAAGAAAGGAAAGGGGGAGAAAAGGGGGGAGAAAGCAACCGTGAGTACTCATCCAAAGTACTCGCAAGCAAGGAACTACACTACATATGCATGGGTATATGTGTAAAGGGGCCATATCAGTGGACTGAACTGCAGAATGCCAGAATAAGAGGGGGATAACTAATCCTGTCGAAGACTACGCTTCTGGTCACCTTCGTCTTGCATCAAGTATAAGAGAGTAGATTGAAGTCCTCCAAGTAGCATCTCCAAGTAACATCTCATAGCATAATCCTACCCGGCGATCCCCTCCTCATATCCCTGAGGTAGAGCGACCACCGGTTGTATCTGGCACTTGGAAGGGTGTGTTTTATTAAGTATCCGGTTCTAGTTGTCATAAGGTCAAGGTACAACTCCAAGTCGTCCTGTTACCGAAGATCACGGCTATTCGAATAGATTAACTTCCCTGCAGGGGTGCACCACATAACCCAACACGCTCGATCCCATTTGGCCGGACACACTTTCCTGGGTCATGCCCGGCCTCGGAAGATCAACACGTCGCAGCCCCACCTAGGCTCAACAGAGAGGCCAGCACGCCGGTCTAAACCTAAGCGCACAGGGGTCTGGGCCCATCGCCCATAGCACACCTGCACGTTGCGTACGCGGCCGAAAGCAGACCTAGCCTAGTGGCGTTCCAGTCCAATTCGGCGCGCGCCGCTCCGTCGCTGACGTCTGAAGTGCTTCGGCTGATACCACGACGTCGGGATACCCATAACTACTCCCACGTAGATGGTTAGTGCGTATAGGCTCGTAGCCAGACTCAGATCAAATACCAAGATCTCGTTAAGCGTGTTAAGTATCCGCGAACGCCGAACAGGGCCAGGCCCACCTGTCTCCTAGGTGGTCTCAACCTGCCCTGTCGCTCCGCCACAAAAGATCCACACAGAGGGCCGTCGGGACAAAGGTCCTTTCAGCCCCCAATCCGTGAATCACTCGCGGGTACTCTTCGAGCTGACCCGACTTTAGTCACCATCTGTATAGTATGTATGTATGTATAGTATATACCCGTGATCACCTCCCGAGTGATCACGGCCCAATAGTATAGCAAGGCAGACTGACAAGAATGTAGGGCCAATGATGATAAACTAGCATCCTATACTAAGCATTTAGGATTGCAGGTAAGGTATCAACAGGTGTAGCAACAATGTCAGGCTATGCATCAGAATAGGATCAACGGAAAGCAGTAACATGCTACACTACTCTAATGCAAGCAGTATAGAGGAGAATAGGCGATATCTGGTGATCAAGGGGGGGGCTTGCCTGGTTGCTCTGGCAAGAGAGAGGGGTCGTCAACTCCGTAGTCGAACTGGGCAGCAGCAGCGTCGGTCTCGTAGTCTACCGGAGAGAAGAGGGGGAAGAAACAATGAATACCAAGTAAACAGATGCATATCGATGCATGACATGTCAAGAAGCGATGCTAGGCGTGCCCTAACGTGGTATGAGGTGGTACTGGTTAAGGGGGGAATCATCCGGGAAAGTATTCCCGGTGTTTCGCGTTTTCGGACAGATGAACCGGAGGGGGAAAGTTGCGTGTTTGGTATGTTAGAGGTGTGTGGTGGACGAACGGGCTGCGTATCCGGGTTCGTCTCGTCGTTCTGAGCAACTTTCATGTTGAAAATATTTTAATCCGAGTTACGGATTAAAAGATATGATTTTTAAAAGATTTTAACAATTTTGGAATTTAATTATTTATTTAATTAATTCGAAAAATGTATTTATGACGTCAGCATGATGTCATGCTAACGTCAGCAGTCAACAGGGGTTGACTGAGTCAACCCTGACATGTGGGTCCAGTGGGACCCACCTGTCATTCTCTATTTAAATTAATTAGGGTTTAGGTTAATCTAATTACAGTTTAATTAAACTTAACTAGTTAATTAATTTAATTAAACCGGATTAATTAACTTAATTAATTAATTAATTAATTAATAATTTTATTAAATCATTTTAATTTTATTAATTATATTTATTGTTTTTTATTTATTTTATTATTTATTATTTTTTTTATTTTTATTATTATTTTTTTTTTGCGTTCTGGGGGCGGGGCCCCCATGTCATTGGCACAAGTGGCCAAAGTGGTTTCGGTGTTAGCGGGCGCTGGGCACCCGCCCGAACTGGCGCAGCGGGCGCCCGTCCGCGGCCAACGGGGAAGGGGGGGGGGCACGGCGAGCCGGGGCGCAGGCTCGCCGGCGGCAGCGACGGCGCACAGGGCGGAGCGGGGGAAACAGGGGCGTCACGGGGCCGGGCGCCGTGTGCAGAGGAGGCGGGGCACAGGCGGGTGAGGCCGGCAGGTAGCGGTGGTGGCCGGCCGCGGGCGTCGGCGACCAAAACCACGCGCAGGCCGGCGTGGAGAGGCGAGGCCAAGGCGAGGGGAGAACGGCCGGGGCGCGCGAGGCCATGGCGCAGTCGGCACGGAGGGGGGGGGCAGGGAGGAGGGGCGCCCGTGCGGGCGGTTGACCAGGCGAGACGCGTCGAGACGGGGCGACGGCGCGCGGCGCACGCCGTCGGGCGCGGCGACTGGGTGCGGACGTCGCCAGCGACAGAGGGGAAAGGAAGGAGAGGAGCTCACGGGGAGGGACGCGTAGGGTCTCGGGAGCGAGCTCGGGGGAGGTTGGGGAGGCCGACGGGGATGAGCGACGGAGTGGAGGAGTCCGGCGAGGGAGAGCAGGCCGGCGGAGAGGGCTCCGACAACGGGCGATCCAGGCGGCGGCGAGGGCCTCCTCCCTCGATCCCGATCCAGGTCGGGGAGAGGGGGAGATATTTGGGGGGGGGTTTGTGGGGGTGTCGGTGGAGTGGGCGGGGGTGGTGTAGTGGATAAGGTGGGGGGGAGTGGCCGGCTGGGCATTTGCCCAGTTGGGCCGGTGGCCGAATGGGCCGGCCTGTTGGGTCGGCTGGCCCGGGGGTTCTTTTCCTTTTCTTCTTTTAGTTTTAGTTTTCTGTTTTCTGTTATTATTTCTTTTCTGTTTTAATTCATTTAAAAGTATTTAGGCATTTTATAAAAATGTGTTTACTGCACTATAATTACCTATGCCATTTTTTGCACAGACCGAACATCTTTGTTATGATGTTTGAAAACTTTTGATGTTTGACAATAGTTAAATTTTTAATTTGAAAAGTTTCGAACCGACGCGAGATTAGCAACAGTAAACGAGGTGACATGGCATCATTAGCTGAGGTTCACTGTAGCTTAAATACCCGGGCGTTACAGTCATGGTGCAATGCACCGGCGAGGATGGCACGGAGGAGGGGGTGGCGCCAGATCATCGACTACCATGTTCTCCATTGGGACGTCCTCGTCCTCTAGCTGCCTGCCGGCCAGCCGGTCGGCAGCAATGGCTGCCATCTCCTTGTGGTCCGTCGTCCGCCCGTCCCGAAGAGCACTGGAGCGTGAGGAAGCCATGGTGGGCAGTAGTGGTGTGGACAGGAGAAAGGAATGGATGAGGATGACTGCGGCTATGGCCGGCACAGCAGTTTATATAGCAATGGTGGGCGATGGAGGGATGGACGTGTGGCGCCGAAGTAGCCGCCTTGGCAACTTCTTATCATTAATGTGGGCGGCAGATGGACAGACGGACGACACTTGTGTCGTTTGAAGGCGGAACAATCGCCTGCACCGGGAAGCGGGGCGGGCGGTGCTGACTATTTCAGGCAAAAAACGCGCGCGGGCAAGGAGATGACTTTACTTGGAGAGGATGACAATGGGGACCCACCAGGGCCATAGCCTCACGTACGCAAGTGCCTCCTTATTTTATATATATATATATATATATATATATATATATAATTTTTTTTGCTTCCTCCTAGTTTCCTGACATCACGGTCCCACACCATTGTCAACCTATGTAGTCAATAAATGAGAGAATTGCACAAGAAGCGGCCAACAGCTAGGACCAAGCAGCTCGAGCAGTATTTGTGTTTTTAGGTGTGAGCACTGTAGAGTTTTTCGATGTTTAGCCCAGATATTAATTTTTCTCCTCTGAACAACAATGAAAACATCGCTGCAGGTATTAACTGGGCAGGTTATGGCCCGTCTAGCCCAGGCCAGATATCCAGCCCAGATATAATTTTTTTTCAAGCTGAAAATGGCTAGCCCAGCTATACTTTTTTTAGGAATACCCAGGCAAGGTCAAGTTGTTATTCTCCGCCCTGCTGGGCTGCAAATCTTTCCTAGGAGGGATACATTAGGCTTAACAAGAAAATGAGCTTTAAGAAATAATAAATGGGATGTAATTATAAAAACTGGGCAGTAACTATAAAAATGCACCAAACACGTAATTACTTTATAAAATATTGTTTTTGGATATTGAAAATTTTAATTTCATTAATTGTTGCGAGCGCAATGTTTCATTGGATTTTTACGTAATATAAATTTATATTGAAATTATATTTAATATCACTAGAAATTTTGGAATAAAAATATTTCGGATCCCATCAAAATGTGGGAAATTTTATTGAATTCTATTTGAACGGTTGGTTGAAATGGGCTATACTTTTAACAAACTGTAAATGGGCTATAGTAAATTCCATTAGAATTCAAAAATGGGCTTCACATTCTTACAAATCACAAATGGGCTATAAGTTCTCTGCCACATACTTGTGGCCTTACTAAGTTGACGCGTCCCCTAAAAAAAGAGAGTTGACGCGTATGCAAGGCTTTATCAACTTATAGTCAGCACACAGTTCTAGCAGCAGTGGCCGTTGGATGTCCATCCAACGGATGCCGTTATCGGATTTCGGGTTCCGGCAGACCCTCTAGGTTCGAACACTGGGGTGCGCGCGGAGATCACGCCCTCTACCTACATGCACCTCGCCGGCTCGCTAGGATCTAAGCTATGAAAGGAACAACACAAGAGACACATGGTTTATACTAGTTCGGGCCACCGTTGTGGTGTAATACCCTACTCTAGTTTGTGTTGTGGTGGATTGCCTCTTGGGTTGATGATGAACAATACAAGGAAGAACAGCCTCACGAGGGTCTGTTTTTGGCTGGTGTGATGAACTGCTAGGGGGAGTTCAGTCGCGCTTTCTACTGGTTTCTAGATGATGATCTCCATGCCTCTACCTTGTGGGTGGCTAGTCCTATTTATAGGCAAAGTCCCTGGGCCTCTTCCCAAATATTGAGCGGGAAGGGCGCCAACAATTGGCCATTTTGAAGGGGAACATCTAGTACACTTATCCTGACTAAAGTTGGTCCTCGCCTGTCAAAGGCTCTGGTGGTGACACCGACTTGGGCTCCACAATGACTTCCTTCCTGCCGTTGCGACGGTCTTGGTCTTGTTGCACAGAAATGGATGCCTTTGCTTGATGCTCTCACCTGCGCTTGCTCCCTTTGCACCAAAGAGGAAAGGAGGACACTGCGCGGGCTGGCGCCCGCCTGGCGCCCTTGGTCGTCATGGCTTGCGTCATGGGCACCTCGTGAGGTACCCTGCCTTGATCTCTCCGCCTCCTCGCGAGCCAGCCTGACGAGGCCGTGCCTAAGGAAGCTTCCTGTCGTCCACCCCGCGAGGCTTGGCCCCTTGCGAGGGTCTTGAGCTTGTGCTGATGAAGATGGGCCATGCTGGGCCGCCCCTTGAGCCACGCCGCAGGCCGCAGGCAGGCAAGTCTGGGGACCCCCGTTCCCAGAACGCCGACAGTATCCCCCGGGCCCAAGGTGCGCCCGGACTTGGCTGAGTAGAGAAGCGAAGGGGCAAGTGTGAAGCGCCGCGGGCCCTAACAACCTATGGCCTTGGGCGCCGCGTGGCGGCTGGTTGGTCGTGGGCGGCCCTGCTTCCCCATGACGCCTCGGCGACTGCGCGAATTGACAAGTCCCTGCATGCAAAGCGGGTCATGATTACGTGCGATCGTGGAGGCCGGCGGTTGGCCTCCACCGGCTGTAAGTATGGAACGGCGCGTGCCCTTCCAGTCCATCTCTTCTTGCTTCTCCTTCTTCTCCGTCCTTGCTCCACCTTGCCGCAATGGCTCCGATCCACTGGTTCTCCGCGGAAGAGAAGGGAAAGGCTCCCTGAGAGGGTCCCCACCCGCTTTCGCCGAAGAAACGGCGAGCCCTATGCTGTCGAGGTGAGGGCGCCTGGCAGGAGGTGTCGAGGCCTTGGTGCGAGCGGCCGTCGCAGGGTTCCCGCTGCCCTTGTATGCCCACCTTGAGGGCCCTGTAGGAGTTGATGTCGAGCGCCATGGACGCCGCCGCCGTCGACGCCGGCGGGTCACGGCGGTGCGCGTTGTCCCTCCTGGAGTTCACGCCGAGGGCTCCTCCCGAGAGTTTGTGCTCCACGCCGCCATGCCTCCTCGGTCTTGGGTTCGCCTTCCTCCTTCCTTCGCCTTCGTGATGCCGCAGGGGGGATACTTGGAGCTCTGGTTGTAGCACGCCAACTGCAACACCCTCGCGACCGAAGCGGAGGTCGAGGTCGTCGCCCCAGGCAAAGTCTTCATGACTCGAGGCTGGGGCGAGATCGTCCGAGTCTGCAGGACGAGGGACGCCCTCGCGATTCACCAGGAGTATGACGGAGCTTCCATGATGCTCTTCAAGGTCTTCGAGGCGGACGGACGCCGGCTGGAGTGCTGCCCTAAGAGAGGTGGTCGGGGCCCTACCGCGGCGAGGACCAGGCTCGCCGTCCGCTCCCTCAGCAGCTCCTCAGGCGGCGGGGGAGCCGGAGGATCCAGCGAATCCGCCGAGCTCTTCGCGACTCCGGAGATGAGCAACGACAGCTACGAGCCCCCGAGCCTGCGCCGCTCTCAGAGCAGGACGGGCTTGTTAGGCCGCCGCCGCCTCTGATCTGGATGAGGTTGGCACCGGTGCCAGATAGGCCACTATTGATGATGGCGTCTTTTGCGGAGGCACGCGTAGTTAGCGTTCTCTAGGACCTGTTCCCTCTGTTCCCTGCGAGGAATTGGAAAGCGCGCCCCGTGGGGGCTTGTAAGATGCCTGTGGCTCTGTTTGTTAATATAGTCCTTGCCATGAAGTAGTGCGATATGCTTATTCCGTCTTAGCTTAGTTCTTCCTTTCGAACCTCACAAGGGCTTGGTGCTCTGCGCCGACAGGTCCCGGTCCCAAGGCGGCTTCAGCCGTCGCTGGTATGCCAGGTCGCGATGCCATGGTCAAGGCCAGGAGGTGAGCGGCCCGGGGTCCAGTAAGAGCCCCTGAGTCACGGTGCTCAGGAGATCCCCTTTAGCGCTCAAGCAACCATCGTTCGGTGAGAAAGGAACGCGACATTGCCAACACGGGATTGCATTGGATGTGGGGACGGTGCTGCGATAGCTAGTGTTTCTGGAGGGTGACTTATCTCGAGAGTCAGGAACCGCTTCCTGGTGCGGCGCTAGGTTCGCGCATCGGCCGGCGAGGGGTTGCCCGGCGAGGTCCCCGCGTGCCTCTTCCCTCTCGCCTTTGCTCCCCTTTCTGCTCTACGTCCTCGGGTCCCGACCCTCGAGCGGGTCTCAGCCGTCGCTGGTATGCTAGGTCGTGATGCCGTGGACAAGGCCAGAGGGTGAGGGCTGGAGAGCCAGTAGGAGCCCATGAGTCACGATGCTCAGGTACCCCCCCTTTAATGTGCAAGCGGTTCGCGCAGACGAGGGTGAAGAAGATGCCATGAGGGCCTCGCCTGGCGCTGCTCCTTGAAGGGATCCTGCAGGCCCACCACAAGAAGAACAAGAGTCCGCTATGACAAGCAGCGGTCAGCCATTGGTTCTTTGGAGAGGTGACGAGGCACTAAAGGCCTGACGAGGTGGCGCTGTGCGGGGCTGCCGCGGCCAGAGCTCAGCCATTCAGGTTTTTCGGCGTTGCAGGGACGGACCCATGCACAAGCATCGTGCCGTTGGGGAGCAGCTCCATCGGTTGGTGTCAGTTGAGCGGGCAACTAGGTCAAGCACGTTAATCATGAAGAAGCGAGTTCATTTAGATAGATGCAGGTAAGGTAGACATCGCTGGGTCCGGCCCGAGTGACTTGGGGATGATGCAGCCCGAGGTGCGTCCCCAACAAAGTAAGCTAGGAACATAAAGTAAAAAGGGGATACATGCCGTAGGGATGGACCCATGCGGCCTGGGAATAATGTAGCCTTGGGGGCGCTCCCAGCCGGAAACGAAACTTGAAGGATGTCACCTGATAGCGTTGGTGACAAAGGGGTGTTGAAGTAGCAGATGTCGTGGTCTGTGGAAGCCGATCTTCACGAGCCCCCAGGCCCAGGAGCCTCGGGAGGCTCCGGAGGCGCTGGTGGCTCCTCGTGGACCATCTCCATCTCCGCCAGGGCTGCGGAACGCCTGGCCTCCTGAGCCTCCAGGATGCTCCTCATGAGGCGCTGGTACGCGGCGGCCGCGTTCGGCAAGCCGTAGGGCATGCGAACGTAGCTGTGGGGTGGGCCTTTGCAGCGCCCCACGCGTGAGGGCCAGAAGCGCTCCTGAGAGGCGGCTCGGTTGAGCCCTGGGATGTCGATGCAGACACGCAGCCCACCATCCTCGCTTGGATGGGGAGCTGCGGCGGGTAAGCGTCGGCTGCCACTCATGACTCTTGACTCCTGCAACTCCTGCGTGATCTGACTGACGAACTCCTGAGGGTTTGGCCCTCCTTGCCTTGCTCCTTCCTGAGGGAAACGTGCTTCGAAGCATGCCTCCAAGTGGTGGCCAAGCGCCTCCCTCGTGACCTTAGCAAGGTCGGTGGCCCTCCAGGAGGGAGCCCCCGAGCCTTGCTTGAGGCGGGCGCCGGGCGCGCCTTCCTATGCGACAGAAGGAGGTGCCCCCTGAGCAGGCGCAGACCCTGAGGGGCCTGCCTCCTGAGGGGTCGGGCCTGGCGATGTCTTCTTCTTCTTGGGAGCGGTCTCAGGGAGCCTCCCGCTCCCGCGATCTGGGTCTTCAAGTGATGCGGCCTGAAAAGCTCGCTCCAGTGAGCACACTGCGTCTCTTTCTTCACAAGGCACCGTGATGACTCCACCGCTTCCTGGCATCTTGAGGATGTTGTAGCCGTGATGAGTCATGGCCATGAACTTGGCGAGAGCTGGGTACCCAAGGATGGCGTTGTACGGCAGGCGAATGTGGGCGACCTCGAAGTCGATGAGCTCGGTGCGGTAGTTGTTGCGCACCCCAAAGGTGACAGGGAGGCGGACCTGCCCAATCGGAACCGTGGAGCCATCGGTGACTCCGGAGAAAGGCTTGGTTGGCTGAAGCTGATCGTAAGGCACTTGGAGATTGTTGAATGTCTCTACGGATAGGACGTTGAGCCCTGCCCCGCCGTCGATGAGGGTCCTGGTGACTTGCACGTTGCTGATGACTGGGGAGCAGAGCATCGGGAGGACTTCGGCTGTGGCCCCGCACTTGAGCTGATCCGCTGAGCTGAACGTGATGGCGCACGCTGACCACCTGAGGGGGCGCGTGGCTTCGAGCTTGGGGAGGACTGCATTCACTTCGCGGGCGAACTGCTTGAAGATGTGTTGAGAGGCTGGGGCTTGAGCTCCGCCCAGGATGCAGGCGATCGCGCGCGGCTCCTGGAAGCCCCCAACCCCCTCGTCCTGATGATGGCCCTCGTTTCTCCTTGGCTGCAGCGGCAGAGGAGGGAGGCTTGCATTTTCTTGCGGGCGATCCTCGCGAGGCTGATCCCTCCAGTCTCCCTCGCGAGGCTGATCCTGCCAGCGATCCTCGCGAGGTCGGTCGCACCACCCTTGGCGAGGGCCGCGGTCTTCCCAGCGTCCTGTGTTCCTTCCTCCTCCTCAGTCGTAGCCTCGATCATTGCGGTCGGGGCATCGGCCAATCCTCCCTTCTCGCACGGCTCGGAGCTCTGGACATTCGTTGGTGTTGTGGGTGTGGAGGTCATGGTACACACAGTACCAGCTGCCCTTGAAAGACTCGGGCTGATCTCTGCCCCGCTTGGTGTCTGGTTCTGCTGCGAGCACGACAGCCCCCTTGCGCTTCACGTCCTTGGCCTTGGATTTCTTCTCTTCTGGGTCTGCGGCTGGCAGCTCGAGGAGGGAAAGGTGCCCTTCCTCAGCCCTGGCACACTTGGTCGCCAAGTTGAACAGCTCCAAGGAAGTGCACAGATCTTCATGCATCGCCAGCTCCTCCTTCATCTTAACGTCACGCACACCGTCAGAGAAGGCTGAGATGATGGCCTCCTCGGTCGGCTTGGGAATCTTGAGGCGTGCGTTGTTGAAGCGCTGGATGTACTTCTGCAGGGTCTCCCCTGGTTGCTGCTTGATGCGGTGCATGTCGCTCACGGCGGGTGGCCGGTCGCGAGTACCTTGGAAGTTGGCGATGAAGCGGGTGCGCATCTCGTCTCAGGAGGAGATCGTGCCAGGAGCCAGGTTCAGGAGCCAAGTGCGGGGCCCGTCCTTGAGTGCCATGGGAAACCAGTTCTCCATGACCTTCTCGTCCCCGTTGGCGGCTTTGATGCCCAGCTCATAGAGCTGGAGGAACTCCGCAGGGTCGGCCGTGCCGTCGTAGCGGGGAGGCAGGTCTGGCTTGAACTTGCCGGGCCATGCGACGCTGCACAGCTCGGTGGTGAAGGCGCGGTAGCCTGCTATGGCCACGGGAGGCCTTTGGTGATGAAGAGCTTGGTCTTGCGGGTCCCCATGTGCTGCAGCTGGGAGCAGCGCGGGGTCTTGGCGTGCTGGAATAGGAGTGTGGTTGCGACGGGCCGGAGCAGGGAGCACTCGGGCAGCTTCTTGGGGACGAGGGATCTCTTGGCAACTCCGCTCTTGCTGCGCTGGCGCCGGACGGAGTGGGTTCCGCCCAGGGGCCACGCGCCTTGGGGCCAGGGCGCCTTCTTGAGGGGGAGGCGGCTGATGCGCCCCCGGAGCTTCATTGCCCACGCAGGGCGGGGCATGGTGCAGCGAGATGGACGACACTGGGGAACCCCCTGCGGCGCGGACGAGCTCGGCGACGCGGTCGAGCCACTCTTCATAGACGTCATCGACTGGGCGGTAGCGCAGGAGCTTGTTTGCCGTGATGAGCGCAGCTCTAGCCTCATGGGCGCGCGGAGTATGCGGGACGAAGAACCAGCTGGAGTGAGTGAGGGAGTAGCAGTGCGGCCGTCTCGCCTCACGAACGGATGCTGGGACGATGCTTGCTGCTCGTTCCCCGCCGGGCCGATGGCGGCGTTGATGGCAGGCGACAGGGAACGGCGGGGGCAGCCGCTGATGGGGGCCGTCTGGGCGACGCAGGAAGCGAGAGCGGCTCGGCGCTCGGTGCAGGCCCGACGAGCGTCCGACATGGATGCGATGGTCGGTGAAGAACAGGGCGGCGGGAGACGAATTCCGGCGCACCCCTACCTGGCGCACCAAATGTCGGATTTTGGGTTCCGGCAGACCCTCTAGGTTTGAACACTGGGGTGCGCACGGAGATCACGCCCTCTACCTACCTGCACCTTGCCGGCTCGCTAGGATCTAAGCTATGAAAGGAACAACACAATAGACACAGGGTTTATACTAGTTTGGGCCACCGTTGTGGTGTAATACCCTACTCTAGTTTGTGGTGTGGTGGATTGCCTCTTGGGCTGATGATGAACAATACAAAGAAGAACAGCCTCGCGAGGGTCTGTTCTTGGCTGGTGCGATGAACTGCTAGGGGGAGTTCAGTCGCGCTTTCTACTGGTTTCTAGATGATGATCTCCATGCCTCTACCTTGTGGGTGGCTAGTCCTATTTATAGGCAAAGGCCCTGGGCCTCTTCCCAAATATTGAGCGGGAAGGGCGCCAACAATTGGCCATTTTGAAGGGGAACATCTAGTACACTTATCCTGACTAAAGTTGGTCCTCGCCTATCAAAGGCTCTGGTGGTGACGCCGGCTTGGGCTCCACAATGACTCCCTTCCTGCCGTTGCAACGGTCTTGGTCTTGTTGCACCGAAATGGATGCCTTTGCTTGATGCTCTCGCCTGCGCTTGCTCCCTTTGCACCAAGGAGGAAAGGAGGACACTGCGCGGGCTGGCGGCCGCCTGGCGCCCTTGGTCGTCATGGCTTGCGTCATGGGCACCTCGTGAGGTACCCCGCCTTGATCTCTCCGCCTCCTCGCAGCCTGACGAGGCCGTGCCTGAGGTAGCTTCTTGTCATCCACCCCGCGAGGCTTGGCCCCTCGCGAGGGTCTTGAGCTCGTGCTGATGAAGATGGGCCGTGCTGGGCCGCCCCTTGAGCCACGCCGCAGGCCGCATGTAGACAAGTCTGGGGACCCCCGTTCCTAGAACGCCGACAGCCGTGCTTCTTCTTCAACCTCGGATATTCTAGCTTCACCCACCCAAAAAATGATTCCTCCCCTGACATCTGGGGCACACCGTTTCGGAAGCTGACCTGTGGGCCTACTAAGTTGACGTACCAAGGGATTTGTCAACTTAGTCAATATAAACGATTCTAACGGCCGTCGTGCTTCTTCAACCTCTGGTCTTCTTGCTCCAGCCGCCCAAAGCAGTGCCGATCGTGCCGCCTGCTCCTGCCTCCCTTGGCCGGCTGTGCTGCCGCAGAGGCCTCACCACCCCCTACTACTCCCACCGCTGGACAGGCCATCCCTCCACTGACCCACACCCCCTGTTATTCTACAGCGACGACAACCTCACACCGCAGTCGAACGAGTGAACCCTCATACTCCTCTCCGCGTGGGCACCCACTGCCACGTCTTTCCCGGATCCACGTCATCCCCTTCCTAGGCCTCGCCGTCGTCCATCGCCGTGGTGCTCTCGGTGCGGCATGGTCAACATGGTCAAGGAACGACTTCCATCGGACGTGGACTATATGTGGAGAGGCTGACAGCTGGGTCCACGGCCGCAGCAAGGAAGTGCCTCCTTATTACGCGGAAAATAATGATTCCTCCACCTGATAGCTGGGACCCACCAGACATGCCACTGTATTTCGTGAAAAAACGTTTCCCCCATGACTGCTAGGACCCACCAGCTACATCTTCGCATGCAAGGAAGTGCGTCCGAAAAAAAACGATTCGCCCCCCTGACTGCTGGCACCCACCAGCTACATCTTGGCACGCAAGGAAGTGCCTGACAGTCGGGACCCACCTGGTCGAAGCATACGTAGCGTTGTCATTCTGGTCGCGAACGTGTACATACATACTGGTGGATGTAGAGGCGCGCACGTGTCGTAGTAGAGGCGCGCACGTAGCATCTACACATACGTACAACGGCCAGTGTGCAAGATAGAAAATACGACCACATATGTGGACATACGGGCGGGGTCTCGAACGCCTACTCACGCATACGTACGGCTAGGGCTCGTGTACATGGCTGGGTCAGAACGGAGAAACAACGTCATCGTCGTGTTCATGGGGAGCCAACCGGCTGGGTCGGAACGGAATGCGTCGTCGTGTTCATCGGGAGGGTTTGGATGGAACATGCGATGGAAACGAGGCCTGGCATACCGCAGAACGGAGGAAACGGCCTTGTGTTCGACCGGCCAGGTTCGAAATGGGATCCTGTTCATCGGGAGGGGTCTAGCGTACCGCAAAACGGAGGAAACGGATCTCCTACGGTCAAAACGGGGGTCCTGTTGATCGGGAGGGGTGTGGCGTACCGCAAAACAGATGAAACGAACTTGTGTTGGAGCGCTACGGTTGAAACGGGGGTCCTGTTCATCAGGAGGGGTGTGGCGTACCACAAAATGGGACTCCACGGGATAGTATTCATCTCCACTATCGACCTCCTCCAGCCTCCACGGCCTACTGTTCATCCACCGTCGACCTCCTCAAGCCTCCACCTGCGACTATTCATCCACGGGCTCCTGTTCATCCAGCCTCCACCGCACGCTACTCCACCAGCTCCTGTTCAACCAACCCTCTCCACAGGCTCTTGTTCAACCACGCCTCCACGGGCTACTGTTCATCCACCCCTCCACCATCTACTGTTCATCCAGCCCTCCACGGGGTCGTCCTGTTCATCCAGCTCTGCACGGGGTCCTGTTCATCCAGCCCCAACTGGCTCGATCGATCGGGGTCCTGTTCATCCAGAGACAACACCACGGGGTCCTGTTCATCCACCCCCACCGCTCACTGTCCATCCACCCCCTCGCAACGCTAACTGCTCATCCAAGCCCCCTGTAACGCTCACTGTTCATCCATAGGAAGCATAGATCGGCTTTAGTTAGCCGCAGTAGCGAAGGAATCGCTCGATTGCTCGGGTTCAGTAACGCGTAGCCTGGAGTGCAATCGCTCGGGTTCAGTTAGGCGATGCCTCGCTCGGGTTCAGTTAGAGCCCAACGCCTCGCCCACACGCGCGTATGTATACGAGAGAAACACTCATCGCTCGGCCCCCGACCACCCACCGTAACCGGGAACACCCCGAAATTTTCCTCGCCCTCGCTTCTACCACGGTTTTTTCCGTCATGGACGGCCCAAAGAATGTCATGCAGCTGCGTCTCCGGCCCGCTCAGGACGAAAAGCCCATTTCCTGTCATGATTTTTTTCATAGAAGTAGGAGCCCACCACATCTATGATGATACCGGGTTTTGTCACAATTATCGTCATAGAAGTGTCATAAGTATGACAGAAAAAAATTCGTTCGACCCAAAATGTCACGAATGTGTCTTTTTTTTGTAGTGCATGAAATCATCACCTCTATATATAAATTCTCCAGAGATCGAAAGCATCGCAGCAAGCCAATAATTATGTCCAGATCAAAACTATACATTTTGATATATATATATATATGATCTTGATAGGCTATCAATGGACAAACTCTTCATTGAGCATATAACATAATATTAGTACCCAAAGTGTACTCCAAGATGATATAAAACTTATGCACACAAATGAAAAATGCAGCATATGATTACAAATGTGTGGATGATAATATACGGTACCTGAAAAAGTGAGGAGCCAAACACCAGCTCCTTGTGATTTTTAAACGGGTCACGAATTACACCCAAGGTCTCCAGTTTGGGCTTAGAGACAATAGTTATTTGTTAAGGTGTATAACAATTATCAAGGAGCAATCTTTCAAGTGAAGGGGCATCTTAGATGATGAGCTGCCGTCCTTCAAAACAAATTCCAATGCTTTTAAGGTGAGGCGACTTTATTTGGAGACAACTGATACGGATTTCTATTCCCAAAACAATCAGCAAGCGCTCCAGGGCAGGGCAACTAGAGTGGATGATGCTGTGCAGTGAGGCCTCTAACAGATAAACCACCACAAGCGAAAGTTTTTTTAGCAGTGGGAGTTGAATCATTTGTACCGGATCGTCTGGTAGATGGCACCGGGCGAAGGTGGTGGTGTGGAGAGAGGAGAAAAACCACGAGATGGAAAACGGTGGTGTGGGCACGAATTCTTGGTGTGTTCGTGGTATGAAACTTTTGTGGTAATGGTACAACTCAAACTGCTGGAGTTTTCCGAATTCAAGGGATGTCAGCCAAGCGTCCACCTTGCTGGGTATGGACAGCAGGTAGCGTGTCGGGATGCGGAGGCATTGAACGGGGCTGGTGAGAAGAGACGATGGCTCTGAGGAGATCAAATTTAGGAAGGACAGATATCTGACGACAGTCGAGATTGAGGGGCGCGGTGCGCCATAGAATGCGCCACCGAGTTGAGAGGACTTGTGTGCGGCAACAATCCTTGGTGGGGAGAAGCGAGATGATCTCCTCAAGGATGACGTCCGGGAGATCGCTGATGCGGTCCACCGGAGATTCTACTGGTTCCTCATATTCGGGTGGGGGGGGGCTTGCTGCTTCTCCCCGCACTACCTGGTGCGGGATCTACAACCGGCATCGCCGCTGGCGGGAGCCTCATCTTCTTGGCGCTGGGGCCAGACGACTCCATTTTCCTTGTGGGCGTCACGCCGAGCTCACGGGTTTGAGCAGAGTAGCCAGAGACGAGCCTAGTGGCAGTGCGAGTGGGGAAGAAGGAGGGCTAGGGATTCCTGTAGGAGTGGAAGAAGAGGAGCAGGCATTTTCTGTACGAGTGAGGAAGATTGGGGAGCGAGCTGTTCGTGTTTATAAGGCCCGCTGCACTAACTACTCAATTTTTCCCAAGAACCACTCTCTTCTTTTGCGTTGCTGCATTGGAGATGGCGCATGGACTTGGCTGACTGGCCATGCATGCAGGATGCATGTGCCCGCCGGCCACTACATGTGCCTGGTTTGTTACTAGGCCTATTTAATAGGGTGGTTATGGAGTAAATTAAGGAGATTTATTTTCTCTGTGTGCATCCACCAAATTAGAGGATGCGGTACTGGATGCAGACACTCACATTAAACTAAGCTTCAGAAGATACGGTATGCATACTAACATTCAGAGGAACAAAAGTTCAGCATGTCTATGCATCTCAATGATTCACCATACTATAAGCAATACAAAGCTGTGAGAAGGTGTGGAAAATAAAGAAAATCGGTCGATGCTTCTCTAAGCAAAGGGCCTCCCTGCACATGCATTAATTTCCTGGGCATGCTTGTTTATTCTCAATGTCGTGAGCACTTTGAGCATGTTGGAAACTCCACAACTAGCTAGCTGCCTCATCTTGCAATTGATGTTGACACATTTGCAGCAAATGCATGAGGCAATAGAGATGACTCAACATGAGTCCATATTGTGCAGTTCCCCTGAAATCATATTCATTGTCCTAAATCTGAAAAGATAGGAAAACAGTAGCTATACTTCAACGATGTTGCAAAACAGGAGCACATATCAATAGCTCAGCATGACAAAACACGACCATGTGGACGAAGGGGATACTGACCTGCCTGAGGAAGATTATATATAATTTCATAAGTCCTTGGTTGATTTCCACCTTCGATTGCACTGCTTGTTTGCTCCTCCACACATGATAGGATAGTTCCGCATTGCATTCAGCAAGTCAACGTAGGAATAAGCTAATTTCATCTTGCGGTGGTCATTGTACCTAGTTACAAATGTAGGAATACCTGGAGCACCATGAGGTTAGCTGAAAACATGTAGATGCAGCCATATAAATTTTGTGCGGTGCTACCAAAATTGAGGTTTGTATCCCTTCCTGTTATGAGAATTCTTCTTGAAGTTGGTAGAATGTGAAGGCTTGTTCTTTGCATCAAACTTGCCTTTCCCCTGAGATTTGTTCTTGTTGTTTTGGGGCTGGTTGGGCTGGAAGTTCTTCTCGTCTACCATGGGGGCACTAGAAGCTCCCTCAGCGACCCGAGCACCTGTGTCTTTTTCTCTCGCCTTCTCCTCAAAATCAAGAGTGCTAATGAGATCCAAAATAGAAAACTCATGTCTCTTGTTTTTCAGAGAAGTAGCAAAATCGTTCCACAAAGGTGGAAGCTTGGCAATGATGGTCCCAACAACAAATTTGTCCGGCAACACACACTTAAAGTACTCAAGTTCCTTAGAGAGTGACTGTATCTCATGAGTCTGCTGAACAACAGAGCGCTCATCAGTCATCTTGTAGTCACAGAATTGCTCCATGACGTACAACTCATTGCCAGCGCCCGAGGGCCCAAACATGGCCTCGAGCGCAGCCCACATGTCTTTGCCTCTATCAAACGACATATATGAATCCACAATGGAATCGTCAAGAACACTCAACAGGGCGACTTTGAAAAGGGTATCCATGTTCTGAAAAGCTTCCTGCTGTGTAGGATTAAGATCGCCCTCAGGCTTACCCTTAGTGGCGTCATAGCAGTACATGATCTAACACCAATATACTGCTCTTGTGCGCCACCTTTTATATTGCACCCCCATAAAAGTAGGCGGCTTCAAAAGCACAGCAAAACCACTCAGAGTAAATTGCCTATAATCAGGTTTTTGGATTGGGTTGTTGAATATATGAGCAATTTACTATGAGATTTAATCAGAATCAGCAGTAAATAGATCATGACAACAATTGCAAACATCAAAGTAATGATGCGGACTAAACCAGGAGGACAGAATCACATACTGTACAGCGGGAGTAGAACCGCTGTGATTGATGTTGTCACTCATGTCGTTGATGAAGATGTTACCGAGGTCGGGGAAGAAAGCTGTCGTTGAGGAAGTCATCGCTAGCAACAGTCACAGGAGTGTGCTCCCCAAAAACCTGATCGCCCCTCTACCGTACAGGATCATGAAAGGCGGGGTTTGGAGGACTGCTGTCCCTTCTTGCGGTGCACGCCGGAAGGAGGGCTGGAGAAGAATTGCGTGGCGGCGCTAAGATCTGGAATGGTGCGAAACCATATGATACAGCAGCGGCTAGGGTAGAGCATGTCAGGTCGGTCGTGCGAGTATAATAGTAGGCCTTTGGCCCCCAAACCCCACATCCAAGTCAATAATAGCCCCACCAAGGTTTGTCTAAAAAACGGAGTAATTAAGGCATCCGTTAGTCCCTTTAGTATAAATACTATATCATTAATAATGGCCCCACCTTTTATCTCACAAAGTATGTTGGAGTACAACCGGCTACACATTTACAATCCACTTCTCTTCTCTCTCCTCTTCTCTCTCCTTCAACTCAGCACAAATACTATATTTAAATCCTTATAGCCTGCTTATGTCATCTAATTGTAGTACTTGCTCTAAGGATACTCTCCACTGTGTAGTCTGAAATGCTGGGCGTGCAGCGGGTGGTGCCCTTGGTCGGCGCGCCACTTCAACGGTGGAAGCAGTGAGAGGTCGCGTCGCCCTGACTTGCCATCAATGTGGAGCGGCGGGCTCAGCTGGCGCCAGGCGGGAAGCGCGCGCGGGAGGGGGGAGGGGCTTTTGTTGGGCCAAGAAGGTGAAAAGCCAACTTGGGATCGATCCGTGCGGGGAAATATCATGTGCTCCCATATTCTGCATATGACACTAGTCTATGTTACTACTCCCTCCTTTCTGGTTTATAGAGATGTTTAGAGTAACATAATTATATGTTACAGTATAAGTTACTCCCCACTATGACCAGCCTTGGCCTCTCCCAGTGCTCCACCATGTATAGCTGCTAAGCCTGCCACGTAGGCATAAAATATGATGTGGCACCAATAAACTAAGCACCTATGCCTTGAACACTGAGTTACTAAGCCATTTAATGCACTTAGCACCTCATCTAAGCACATCTAAGCACTTACTAGCACCCCCTTGACCATGGACCTTGACGGTGTACGTCACCTTGTGTCTCATAATTTTCCTCGTCATCATCTGAGTCCTAGAAGATCTCACCCACATCATCATTAGCATGCATCCGCCTTGATAGACAACATGCGCAGAAGGAGTAGAGGCGACTGGGGACACACCACATCATGGGCACTCCATACGTGCTCGTGTGCGTGCAGCGTGCGTGTTTTTTCATCGGTGCTAGCTCTAAGGCCGAGGCTGCGGTCATCTTCTTCTCCGACTAGTCGTTGAGCAACGATGGCAAAGAGGTGCTGCAAGAGATGCGTAGGCGTCATTGTATGCGAGCTTCGCCGTAGCACGACAAACCGAATGTCACCGCAGATGGCGCGCGCCTCCATGCAACCGAGTGTGTGCGCATGCATGTGTTATTCACGTGCATTCTACGGCCGAGCGTGTGTGCATGCACGTGTTGTGTATGTGCGTTGTGTGCTCCATGTTGTGCGCATATGTGCATGAGTTGGATTGGATGGAGTTAGTGCGTTGGCTTGTGGACATGCGTGGCTGCATGCGTCCTGTACATGCGTGGCTTGTTGCGTGGTTATCAATATAAACTATAAAAATCTTCAACTTAGCATCCTGATGTACCGTTTCTAGTGGTTATCAAAGAGTTCATGTTCTTTTATTTGTTTATAGGTGGGCAGGCGGCAAAAAACAGGGGAAAACGCGCAAGGTCCTTGCAGACGCTCCACCGCAAGGTTCCTTGCTCCTTATCGGCTGTCGGGAATCTATGCTCTTCAACTCTTTTCTTTTACATGAGCTTTGTTCATCCTTTTCCCAACACACGATACATCTAGCATCAAGGTGCACGTGTCATGCAAGAAAATGGAGATAATCAGATAAGCAGTGCGTAAGTGAGTCGTGCACTTTGATGGCACCTACGCAATATTTTTTCTCCTCGATGGCACGTGAATAGTGCACGTACTCAATGACGGAGCCCGGGATGGTAGCAATGACATGGCCAGCCCTTTTTTGGAGAGAGTACGTACTAAATAACTTTGATGTGTCCCGTCAACTCGCAGAATGACGAGAATCTTGATTACGCCTTCTCCCTTGCCAACGCGTGCGCGGTGGCTCGCATCACGAGGAGAAACTTTTGCTTACAAGCGGTGGACGTGCAGCAGTTCATTTGGTGTCATATTGCCAGAAGTACTAGTAGTACTATAGAACCATCGACTTCCGGAAGAGGCGAAGAGCCAAGCGCAAGGTCACCTACGAACCTTAGGCTAGGCGTAGTGGGAGTAACATAAGTAGGGGTACCTCCTTTTTTATTCTAGAAACAACCACACGCGAATATCGAGGTGCTAGTTACGTAGAACAAATTTCCTGGAGTCCATGCTCAGCCCTCCTCTATCTCTCTTCTCAGCCAGCCAGCGGACGTGCGGATCCCATCGTCTGTTTGCTCATATGCGGTCCCACATGTCAGTGAAAACACAAGAGGACCCACTGAACCTGCACATCTTTCACCTCGACGTGCTGGTGATGAAAAACAAATCCAATAAAGATCTTCGGTGGCTGCTTTTGGAGTTACTCAAGAGTAGTAAGATTCTATTTATAGTTTAACCCAAGATGCACATCACGTGGCTTCAACTACCACTCTATTTTCTTGCATGACACGACCTGGATGCTGGATGTCCCACGTGTCGGCAAAAAGGAGGAAGAACCCTACCAAATCTTAGGTTGTGCTCTCGGATTAGACTAGTTGAGCTAACTTAAAATTTTTATTGTGTATTCTCTCCGTTCCAAAATACTTGACTTCCATTTGTCCAAAAATGGATATACCTATATACTAAAACATGTCTAGATACATCTGTATTTTGACAAATAGAAGGCATGTATTGTGGAACGGAGGGAGTAGAATGGATGCAAGTTTTGGTATCTGGAAGAAGAGTACATCGATATATTGATAGAGCGCAATTTAGTAGATGTTCTAGCACTTTTAGCTAGCATAGAGGCTAGAGATGAGACTAGTGCACTTGTTGATACTCATACTAGAATAGAGGCTAGACATGAGACTAGATGCGAGGAAGCAACGTCTACTTCTTTACACTCAAAGAAGAAATAAGCACGCAAGATCGAGCCTCCACAGATCAACAATGAATGCATCAAGAAGGCACTAATCCAACTTACAGGAGAAGTTATGGAAGTTGGATATCTTCTAAAATTTATCCTTGTGGTTCTTGTTTTCTTTGGTCTTGCTTGTCTAGTCAAAATTATTGTTGGAGTTCGTGCAAAACGGAGGTTCGTTTGGGGTCGTGCGTTGGAGTTGGCCTTACAAGTGGGACCGCAGTTGAGGAAACCGACTATCGACAAACCCCCACCTTGCCCGCCGCGCGATGGCTGAGTTAGAGAAACGACGAGGTTGAGGAGAATGCTCTAGCACGGACTCCAAGAAATATGGTGTCAGATGGAAGTCGTGCTGGTGGCGTGTGCCGTACTCCTGGACGTGAATGCTTGTTCTGGCCCATGCCACCCTACTACTCCTACTACTTATATAGTACTCCTACTAGTAGTATCGAGGATTCGAGGTGTTGGTTACTAATACGTCTCCAACGTATCTATACTTTTTGATTGTTCCATGCTATTATATTAACTGTTTTGGATGTTTATGGGCTTTACTTTACATTTTTATATCATTTTTGGGACTAACCTACTAAACGGAGGCCCAGCCCGCTTGCTGTTTTTTTTGCCTATTTCAGTGTTTCGAAGAAAAGAAATATCAAACGGAGTCCAAACGGAATGAAACCTTCGGGAGCGTGATTTTTGGAACGAACGTGATCCAGAGGACTTGGAGTGCAAGTCAAGAAGCTCCCGAGGCGGCCACGAGGGTGGAGGGCACCCCCCCTACTGGGCACGCCCCTATCTCATGGGCCCCTTGGGCGTCCACCGATGTACTTCTTCCTCCTATATATACCCACATACCCCGAAACCATCAGAGGCGACCACGAAAAGCTATTTCCACCACTGTAACCTTCTGTATCCGTGAGATCCCATCTTGGAGCCATTGCCGGCGCTCCGCCGGAGGGTGAATCCACCATGGAGGGCCTCTACATCGACTCCAAGACCTCTCTGATGAGTTTTGAGTAGTTTACCACAGACCTTCGGGTCCATAGTTATTAGCTAGATGGCTTCTTCTCTCTCTTTGAATCTCAATACAAAGTTCTCCTTCCTCTTCTTGGAGATATATTCGATGTAACTCTTTTTGCTGTGTGTTTGTCGAGATCCGATGAATTGTGGGTTTATGATCAAGTTTATCTATGAGAAATATTTGAATCTCCTCTGAATTCTTTTATGTATGGTTAAGTTATCTTTGCAAGTCTCTTCGAATTTTCAGTTTGGTTTGGCCTACTAGATTGATCTTTCTTGCAATGGGAGAAGTGCTTAGCTTTGGGTTCAATCTTGTGATGTCCTTTCCCAGTGACAGCAGGGGAAGCAAGGCACGTATTGTGTTGTTGCCATCGAGGATAAAAAGATGGGGTTTATATCATATTGCATGAGTTTATCCCTCTACATCATGTCATCTTTCTTAATGTGTTACTCTGTTCTTATGAACTTAATACTCTAGATGCATGGTGGATAGTGGTCGATGTGTGGAGTAATAGTAGTAGATGCAGGCAGGAGTCGGTCTACTTGTCACGGACGTGATGCCTATATACATGATCATGCCTAGATAATCTCATATTTATTCGCTTTTCTATCAATTGCTCGACAGTAATTTGTTCACCCACCATAATACTTATGTTATCTTGAGAGAAGCCACTAGTGAAACCTATGCCCCCTGGGTCTATCTCTTATCATATTAGTTTGTCATCTACTTTTATTTGCATCTTTACTTTTCCAATCTATATCATAAAATACCAAAAATATATTTATCTTATCATATTATCTCTATCAGATCTCACTTTCGCAAGTGGCCGTGATGGGATTGACAACCCCTTTATTGCGTTGGTTGCGAGTTCTTTGTTTGTTTGTGTAGGTGCGTGGAACTTGTGAGGAGCCTCCTACTGGATTGATACCTTGGTTCTCAAAAACTGAGGGAAATACTTATGCAACTATGCTGCATCACCATTTCCTCTTCAAGGAAAACCAACGCAAGCTCAAGACGTAGCAGTTACATACAGAGAACACATTAACATATGGCTACAGTAAAAACACCCGCCCGACGTGCGAAGCTTGTGAAGCTAGTACAAATAGTGTACTACTATTGTTGATTGGCCTCATCCGATAACCTGCTGCAATGCACGTGCAATTATGTATTCGGAAACTATTTTTTTGCCTCGTCGCACCACTCACTCAGAGAAGCGACTCGAAAGCCATTCATAAATATAGTAAGTTTATCACAGGCATATCATTTTAATACATACAACAGGTCATCAACCCACAACGGCAACGAGGATACATTATAAATACTAAAGTTTTCATCACACAAAAAATACCAAGCAATGATATGAACTTCAACTCAACCAATCCTCGGTGTTGGAAACGCTTGCTTTGAACCACAAGTGATTCTCTGGGACGGACCATCTATTGACAATCTCGAGACCAACGCAGGACTGATCATCTAGGCTGAAGCAGCCTACTATATCAATACCAGTGCAGGGAACCACCCAAATGTCCGAGGTATAGATACAGTTGCTTCTCATAAATGGTACTAGTAACATTGTGTAAACAACAGTTGGATCGCCTTTCACCATCATCAGATTGTTTTGTCCAAGGAAGAGCGAGATTTCTCCAAGACTATCAATTCTGTTCCAGGGAGAAGGTGTTGGCGCTAGCACACTAGTATCCATCCCGAATACCATGCAACGAGTGTTGGAATAGGTCCGGAGAGTGCGACCATGGGCGTGCTCCCTCAGTAGTAACAAACTCAGTGCGCTGTATACAGACAAGAAGAGGTGATCCATCGGAATTAGTTGCCAGGCGCCACTGAGTATGTAAGTTCTGCTCGTGATCATCACCATCGTCATCTCCCCCTTGGTTATAAAATTTTTCAAGTATAGGTGGTGGAATGTTCATATGACCTTGGAAACACAAGAAGAAGGTTAATTAGTAAAGGGAAACTTGCTAACCCGCATGCATGTGGACGAAACAATTATAATTATGGTGGAAGACAAACGTACCGAAACTACGAGGGTCCCATGCAAAAACAGTGCCATGAGTGGTGGAAGCAAACACAAGACCCTCGTATTGAATTGCATCACAGTACACATCCATGTATAGAAACTGATTTTTGAGCAATATCCATCGAGTCGAACCACAAAGGACGGCAATAAGCTTGTCGAAGATAGAAAAAATCTTAATAGTTCTTGTAATTCCAAGAGCGGCTGGGAACTCGACAAATTGCTATCTTCCGTAGAAGACAGTCACCATGATCGTATTTGAACGTGCGTACAATACCGGTGTGTTCAACCTCTGGGCAGTCTGCTGAGATTTTTCAAAGTGGAACCCAATCTCCATTTGCGCCTGCCCAATCCTTGCCCTCAAGCGATGGCATCTTAACATCATACGTATCATTATCAAGCGTCATCAACTTGCACAAGACGAGGCCTCCGTCGTCCCCGCGCTAGTCATCAGGGTCACGACGAAGAAGATAGGGGAGATCAAACCGCTCCTTGACCCTTGGGTTCCTTGTAATGATGTTATTAGTTGAGTCAAGAATGGTCTTGAACGAACCTGTCATGCTACCTGAGGTGATGACGTTGCACCGATCAATGAGTTCCTCCACCACGTCATCTTTCAGATCGGGGCAAGAATAATAGAGTCGTTTCCAGCCTGTTCCCTCCATGGAGAAGATGATCGAACAATGGCAGAAGGAAGGGTGAAGGCAAATGGAGGAGGGAGGAAGAGCGTGCGACAATAGTTCTAAATCGAGAGGGAAAGGCGAAGAGTCGGTGGACGGTTTCCAGTTTTCCACGGTACACGAAGAGGCTCCCCGGCCTACATGTCCGTTCAGAAATACTAGTAGAAAAGGACTCGCCGTCGTCTCAGTGACATGTTGGAACGGGACCACATGTCAACGAAACATGGTGTGTAATTTCTCGTGCAAAATGCGATCTGGTTGTTTCTAGAGTAAAAAAAGGAGGTACTTGTCCTTACTATGGGAAAGGTGAAGTGATGGTTGATTCTCCCGAGCAACTTATTACTGTGGGAATATGGGAGTACCAGCGGATTCAAGGAACAGAGATATGATGGTTGCTTCGTCCGAGCAACTTACTGTGACGAAGGTGGGGCTCTGTGATTTGACTGCTCACTAGTCATTACTACTGCGGCGCAACGACCGGGGTGAATCTTTCCCTGAAGTTGTGTTGTGCACTCAATATTGCTGCATGGGAGGTGGAGCCGGATGAAGGATGTCCAATATGTTGTGCACTCAATATTGCTGCATGTTGAATTGTTTCTGGCATTGCTATCAATCCTTCAGGATTTGTTTATATGTATGTATAATTTTAATGAAATTGTACTGTGATGCTATGAAGGTTTCAACTTTGGTTCCCGCAGGAAAAAAAAGGTTTCAACTTAGGATTCATGTGTCTTGCCTCGAGATTATCTCGTTACAACATTCCATCAAATACAAATGAAACTATCATGGCTACCATGGCTGATGCATCTCAATGGTTCGCAGATCAGCGCCAATATTCACATCACAACTGAAGACAAAGTTGTGAGAAGGTGTACAAATAAATAAAAAAAATATAATTGATCGATGTTGTTCGTAGGCATGGCTCCATTTCCTTGGCACAGTGTGCATTGCTTGGAAGCTAGTTTCACCCAGCTCTGTAGCCAAAAAAGAGGTGTATGGAGGACACCACAATCCTATCATTTTGTGCAGCTCCACTAAAATCGAGCAGACCATCCCTGTTTGCAAAGATATCCAGTCAGTGTGATTACAATAATAGTGGAACTAGACGATGAAACATAACACACATAAATAGAAGCCGATCGCCTCTACGATCTCTCTTTAGGACTAACTTCTTGTTGGAGAAGATTAGGCATGGAGTTGGATGAGGAGGATAGCAAAACCAATCTCCCTTTCTGCAGTCCCACAGAAATGTAAAAACGTTGCCCGTGTGACATTTTGGCGGAACTGCACAAAACACTCTTAAGAAAAAAGTGATTTATGCAGTTCACCAAAAGGTCGCGATAGCAACAAGGTGAAAAAGGATAGCCCTATTTGCAAAAGGAGGTAGAGAGGAAACAATTACCGCCCAATAACACGAGTTGAAGACACATACGCCGACAAAAAAGAAGCATATTCCATGTAATAAGGGAAAGATAGCACATGGTGGTTTATCAAAAATGGTTTGAGGACGAGATTGCAAGATGGAAAGTACGCCGGCCGAGATACGATTTAAGCAAACAACTAAAGAAGATCCACATGCAGCAACATGGGAAGATGGGTAGTGGAGCAAGGCCGGAGGAAGATGTACCCGAGGGTCGTCAGGATGTTACTAGGAGGGCGGCGGCGGCTGGGATCTGCCCATACTGCAGCAGCGAGAAAGTGGCGAAGGCCCTACCACGCCGGAGCTTGGTCAGAGAGAACGACGGGTACCCCAGATTGGGACGTGCTGCCTCAACACCATTGAACGGAGAGACGATGCACATCCTCCCTTTCCACCGGTGGACGGGATGCGGCCGGATCACTGACCAACGCTGAGAGAGAGAGAGAGGCCATGGCCTCCTTGTGTGAGATGGTGTGACGAGAGACAAACCCATTTTCCATTTTCCCCACAGCAATCGTTTTATATTCTGTACGTGCCATTGAGGAATATATAACTTTATTTAATACTAACACGTCAAGTCGAACTTTGTTCCGTCTAGACGTGGTACCCGACCCTCCTTCAAGTAAACAACCGCTACACGCGTCAAATTATCACGTGGGCTGCCTTTTCGTACAGAAACGAACTCCACTATGTACCTGCGCGGGTGTGGCCGGGAACGAGATGTGAGGACATGTGTCCTGCGTGCACTTCTTCTTTAGGTGCAGGTATGTACGTGGGTGGGTGTGAGAGAGATGGTTTGTGCGAAACAGAGGCAATGTGTTGATGACATCTCAAACAAAAAACGTAACATATGCAATGTGTGTGAAACGGAGTCATGGACGTGAGATATCGATAGAATTGAAAACAGGGATGAAGTGTGTGGCTGCGCGATCGATAAAGAGTGCCATCGAATTTGTGTTTGCCCACGTCAAAGATACAGGGCGGCTGGCCTACCGGAATTTGAGAGGCCAGAGGTGCAGTTTTTCTCCATGGCATGGATACCTACCTACAATGTTCAACTATGCGTGTGTGTGTGTGTGTGGGGGGGGGGAGGGAGCAGAGACCGATCGACTAGTATATGTGTGGGGAAGGAGAGAGACCTAGCTATGTATTGAGGGAGATCGATTGACATCCATGGATATGTGTAGCAGAGGAATAAGGTTGGGAGAAAGACAAAGGTAGAGCGTCGGAGGGTTGGTGGTGGAGTGGTGTCTCACAAATGTTGGGAGAGGCCTGCTAGACAAACGGAGGGTATGAGTGTAATATCAATAAGAGAGGGCGGGGGATGTCTGTCTGTCTATGCATGTGCATGTGAGAGACGGGTCGGGAGGTATGCAAGGATGATGAGGGGAGACGATATGGTTGTGGCAAGCATACGTAACTACATAGGAAGATCAACCATCGTGTGTCCGAGAAAGGGAGAGACATAACTAGCGTGGTAAGTGTATCGGTGCATGGGGAAAACGAATTATAGTCGGCCTGGCTATATGTAGGGAGATCAGTTCATATACACGCCTGCATGTGTTAGAAGCAAATAAGGTCCGGAGAGACATACAGGGGGAGAGGGGTGCGGCTAGGAGGTGGTGCGAGAGGCCTACCATATCGAGGGGGAGGAGTGTGCGAGTATGTGATCAATGAAAAGAGGGGCGGGAGTGTGCACCTGCGTGGAACCATATTGGACATAGGGCAGTATGGATGGTGAGAAGATAGGAAGTATATATGTGTTTGTTGTAGGCGTACTTGGCTAGAGAGGTATATCGACTAGTGTGTGCCGGAAAGAAGGAGCCGGGGGCCTACACACACCGTGGGTGGACGACCTAAAGAGAAATAATGAACATGCACGATGGAGGGGACACTAAGAGTAGGTGAGAGGTGGGCAGGCGTGTGCATGCATGATAGAAAGTTGGCGCTAGCTAGCTACAAATAGAAGAGGATCGTGAAGGTGTAAAAGACGAACAAAGATCATAATTCATTATAAAAAAGTGGACTTGAAGAAGATAACATAATGTAGAACATTGATTATAATTTGGGCTAATGTGTGGCTTTTGCAGCTCAGGTATAAATACTTGTCATAATGTAGGGGGCGAGGCACTATACTTTGTGTGATAAACACGGTGTACGTATGGAACATGGTTTAGATTATGAATATATAGTTAGTACATCAAATGTACTATCATTTGGAATCAACATCAAGTGTATTCAAAAAATAGAATTCGAGTTCATGTAGTACACACAGTTCATATCTATCTCTATAGTAATCATGTGGTGTGTTATTAAGGTAATACACGAATGATGGTTAAAGTTGGCAACAATCATGATTGTAGATTCTTATTGAAATAGAGAAACGAATTCAAATTTAGTTCGAATTGCAGTGGTAGTATAGACATTTGGAATGCACTAAAATGTTGGTATGAGTAGGTTACATGCATTATACAACAAGCAAAAAAAATTTTAATTGGACATAACATGGATTCGTACTCCCTCCTTCCATCTATATAGGGCATAATGAGTTTTTTAAGACCGCCTTTGACTATTGACAAGATCAATACTATATGACATGCACAATGTGAAAATTATATCATTGAAAGAACCTTTCACAGACGAATTTAACGGTGTGCTTTGTGTAAGTTGCATGCCATATACTATTGCTCTAATATTTTGTCAAAGTTAGCATCGAAAAACGCATTAGGCCCTATATAGATGGAAGGAGGGAGTAGCTTTGAATAGCATTTGTATAGCAAAATGGGGCAAGACTCTCTCTTCGTGTGGCGTGAATAGTTTTATTTTTTCGTTTTCTTTTTGGTTGAGGGAAGTGTGAATTGATTTGGTACATACAAGTACAATATTACTACACGTTAGGCTTGTCCCTAAAATTCAACCCACGCCTTCTTATATCTCGAAAATTCAGATATCGTGCTCCCAAAACTGGCGCCTTCACAACCCGCGCTTTGCTATCCCGAAATTACAACGCGCTCGAAAACTCTCTCCAGCTGCCAAATCCTGACACGCGAAATCCCCCTTCTAACCCTAAGCCGAAAGGGCCACTAGTTCAAATCGATGGGGGGAGGGTACTTTTGTAACACACCCTACATTTTGGACAAGCGCGTCCCTGAGTCATGGTTCAGCCCGTCCCATCGCCCCCTTTTCGCCATTCGAAATCCCAGGCCGCCATAACCTCTCCGCTCCAGCCGCGAAACCCCACCCTCCTCCGTCCGCTACCTCACCGCAGCCCAGCCGGAGCCTCTTCCCCGACGACGTCGTCCACTGCAACAGCTCGACGTCCCTCGTCCACCTCACCGGATGAGGATCCATCGTCCATCTCGTCGTCTCGCCGGTTCAGCCACCCCGTCCTCCACCTCCAAGGAGCTGCTCTGACGATCGCCTCGTCTATTGCGGCTGCTCCATCCCCACAGCGCTGCCTTAACCTACTCCACCGGAACTGCAACATCCTCACCGACTCCTCGGACGAAGCCGAGGCCTACTCGGCGCCACCAAAGAGGTTGTACACTCATCGCATCACACCTTCTCCTTAACTCGACCTCCTGGCGCCGACGGTGCTCCATCCCGCACCCCATGGAGCGGCTACCTTGAAGCCGGCGCCGCGTCATCTCCACGACGGCTCTCCCCCAGTGCGAGGCCCCTTCAGCGGCGGTGGCCATACCAGCCGGATCTGCTGCTGCTGCTCCGGCTCTCGCTCGCTCGCTCGCGCTGCTGCTGCTGCTCTAGCTCTCGCTCAATCGCTCGCTCGCCCAGCTGCTGCTGCTCCGGCTCTCGCTTGATCGCTCGCTCGCCCAACTGCTGCTGCTCCAGCTCTTGCTCGCTCGCTCGCTCGCGCTACTGCTGCTCTCCCTCTTGCTCGTGCTGCTGCTCTGCTCTGATTTAGCCACACTTTAGTCGACTGAATCGACTTTTGGGTCAGTCGATTTTCAGGGGTTGGGGGGGCTCGCCGAAGTTAAGGAAGAACCACCCGCAGTGGGGATGTGGGCTCGCCGGAGAGGTACCCCACTATCTATCTTAGGGTACAAGGTGGGGGCGGGGGGCCTAGAGGGCTAGCCGGTGCGGCGGCGAACCGACGGTGGGGAGTTGTTTTGGGGCAACGAGGCGGCGCTGGGGCCGGCAGTTTGGCCGGTGGTGGCTGGCGGCTCAGGGCGGTGCTTGTTGAAGATGAATTGCAGGCCGTCCCTAAACTACATGTCAAGTGCCTCTCTGCTACCACTGCGTTCAGTTTCGATAGTAACATTCAGATTCCACGATTTCAGTTTCGACAGTTAAGTTTAGAGTCAACAGTTTTTACCTCATCTGTTGTAGTCAGGTGGTTTTTGGTGATGTAAATTTTACATCTATTTTACATCATCTATTGGAGATGCTATTAGAATCCCACTTGAGACTGACGATGTTTGTCTTGTGCTGCTTCAGCCTTGACGTCTTACGGCTCACCGGAGCTGCTCCAACGACAGAATGATCCATCACAACAGAGTAGTGCCATGGACGCCGTCTACACATTCCTCAGATCTTCCTCCACACCTCCGATAGCCACCTCTGCCTCAACTGCTTCAGCGACCAACCCAATGATGCCGAGGTCTACACGCTACGGCAAAGAGGTTGTACACTTGTTGCATCACTTATTACTATACATTCATGTCGATCCATTAGGGCTATTTTGGTTCAACGGAAAAACATAGCAATAGGGAATTTTCCAATGGCACTCTACTATTCAATTATTCATGCATTTTGTTGAAAGGAATGAAGCAAAACATCCACCTAGACCTACTTTTCAAAATCCTATGCATGAAAACAAGACCAAGTGCATTAGTGGCAGAATAACATTCTAACTGTACACGCTTTCATATGGTTTCACTTTATTTTGGCCATGTTTCTTGGCATTCCTTTGCTCTTCCAATTCCTGTAAACCAAACACCCAAGTTGACAGAAATCCTGTGTTTACAAATGCTCTGTTTACCATGTGCATTCCTATCCTATTCCGGTGTTTTTCCTATCCCTGCAGTTTTAGAATCATACAAGCCAAATGAGCCCTTACAGAATTACTTCAGTTACAGGTAGGTGTCGAAGGGAACTTTGTGTGGTTTGTCCTGCTCCTGCCGCGACGTCGTCCACCTCACGTGAGCTGCTCCATCAACAGAAGCATCCACCAAACCAGACATCATGACTCCTGACCGTCTTCTGCCACCTCAGATCTCCTTCCTTGCCGCTGGCACCCACCGCAACGGCATCACCATCATCGACTCAGCATATGAACCTGAGGAGTACACGGGTCCACAAGAGAGGTCACACTCTTTTGTTTCTACTTATATTATGCATTGATTAAAATTACCTGCTACTTTATCGTCCTGTTCACCTCTTGGACTCCAATTCAAGTCCAAATTAATGTTCAAACTTGAGTTCTAAATTAGTTGTGGGGAACATATCGAGGCAGCAATGAATAGTATGTCTGTCTAATATCTGGTTCACCTAGGGTATGCCTATGTTGTTCATCTTGGGTGGGAAACAAATAGTAAAGCAATCATCATCTGTCTTTTTATTAAATTAAAGCAATCATCAGCCTGCTATCATTATTTTTGGATCCATCCACTGGTTGTTACCATCACTCTAAATTCCTGCATGCTCTCCTTACATAATCTCACCATATTTTTTTCGTATGCATGTCAGATATTGCATACAGTTATGCTGAACATGTAGAGAAAAAGAGAAGAGTTTTGCGCGGCAATAGAATGTCATTAAGACATCGCTCCATGGTGGGTTCAATGGAAAACCCTCCCCACCCCTCTCCAGATTGTAATCCAGAGGAAGATATCTGTTCTTAGGCGGATTCAGACGCCGCTGACCACTCCTATTTACCCTCCAAGGTGTTTTCTCTACCTTGGCATGATGATGTTAGTCATATCATGCATATGTTGCCTTGCAGTGCCTACTTTTGACATCATATATTTCATCGGCTTAGTTTAGACATGTTCTGTAATGCCACCTTTTTAGTTTCTATATCATATATGGTAATTATGCAGTCTCATGTCTTTTAGCTAGCCATAATATATGTGAAATGTGCAATGCCATCCTGTTTAACCAGGCATCATATATTTGAATGATTTCTTTCCCATCCTTTTCTTCATTACATTTCCATTTGTCGACAATGTTTGTACATTAACCTACTTTTTCTGTGAATCAGCCATTTGGGTGGGAGATGGAAAAATTAGAGTGAAAACAAGGCCTTCAGAGCAGACAGTGCTACCTGTCGAAGCAGATCTCTTGTTGGGTCCCGATAGCTCGTGAGAGATGGATTCAGAGACAGATGACCAGTCCTATTCCCCTACCGAGGTGTATGCTCTAACTTGGCACGGTTATACTGCTCATATCATGCATATGGTGTCTTGCATTGCATAGTTTAGACATCATATACACAATATTCAACACCATGTTCTTAGTTCAGACATCATATCGAATGCCCTCTGTTTAGCATATAAATCACATGTGTATTAAATGATGCGATCCTGATTACTTAGATAACATGTGGGTGAATTATGTCATGCGATCCTATTTAGTTATTCATCATATCTTTGAATTAAGTTATGCTATGCTATCCAGTTTAGATAGACATCATATATGTGAAATTATGTCAAGCTATCCGTTTTAGTTAAACAATATACATGTCAACTATTTCATGCCCTCTTTTTTCCACACTATCTATTGCATCTGTCTCTCATACAATGTATGTACATTCAACTATGCTTCCTGTTTATCAGCCATTTGAGAGCGGGTGATGCCAGTATCTAGCGGACTAAAAACACGGTCTTCAAATAAAACAGTGCTACCTCTTGGTGGAGATAGCACCCCGGTTGTACATGCACAAGAACCAGCCCTACCACACATAACCAAAACTCTTGCAGATTGTACCCCTACTGCGATGGACAGAGAACCAGCTTCACCCAATCTAACCCCAACCCTAGCCGATAGTAACCCAGTTCTTGTTGACACAACACCATATCCACCACAAAGCTCCCAAACAAGAGCAGTTAGTAAGGCAGCTCCAGTGCCCAAAGTGCCAGTAATATCACGGCGAACCCCAACTCCACCAGTTAGTACGACTATTCCTGTGGAGGAAGCACAACCAGCTAGTCGTAGTTTAGCATCTATCGCATTTGATGTTGTTAAATCATATGTGCGTATCTTCCCATCTTGGAAATATTATACTGAAGATGAAGGAAAATGCCAGTTGCAGGTGTTTGTCTAGGAGTTATGTGTAAGTAATGTTATTCATGGAAATTACTTTTCTTTGTCCCATACATCCTACACTACAAAAAAAGACACATCCGTGACATTTTGGGCCGAACGAATATTTTTTCTGTCATACTTATGACACTTCTATGACGATAATTGTGACAAAACCCGGTATCATCATAGATGTGGTGGGCTCCTACTTCTATGACAAAAAATCATGATAGAAAATGGGCTTTTTGTCCTAGGCGGGCCGGAGACGCAGCTGCATGACATTCTTTGGGCCATCCATGACGGAAAAAACCGTGGTAGAAGCGAGGGCGAGGAAAATTTCGGCGAGTTCCCGGTTACAGTGGGAGGTCGGGGGCCGAGCGAAGCGCGTTTCTCTCGTACACATACGCGCGTGTGTGCGAGGCGTTGGCTCTAACTAAACCCGAGCGAGGCATTGGGCTCTAATTGAACCCGAGCGATTGCACTGCAGGCTACGCGTTACTGAACCTGAGCGATCGATCGATGGTTGTTAACTAAACCCGATTGAGCGATTCCTTCGCTACTGCTGCTAACTGAAGCCGATCGATGCTACCTCTAGATGAACAGTGAGTGTTGCGGGGGGGGGGGGGGGTTTGGATGAACAGTGAGCGATGGGGGTGGATGAACAGGACCCCGATTGATCGAGCCGGTTGGGGCTGGATGAACAGGACCCCGTGGAGGGCTGGATGAACAGGATGACCCCGTGGAGGGCTGGATGAACAGTAGATAGTGGAGGGGTGGATGAACAGTAGCCCGTGGAGGGGTGGTTGAACAGTAGCCGGTGGAGTAGCGCACGGTAGAGGCTGGATGAACAGGAGCCCGTGGAGGCTGGAGGAAGTCAACGGTGGATGAACAGTAGCCCGTGGAGGCTGGATGACGTCGACGGTGGAGATGAAAAGTATCTCGTGGATTCCCATTTTGCGGTACGCCACACCCCTCCCGATGAACAGGACCCCCGTTTCGACCGTAACGCTCCAACACAAGTCCATTTCGTCCGTTTTGCGGTACGCCACACCCCTCCCGATCAACAGGACCCCTGTTTCGACCGTAGGAGGTATGTTTCCTCCGTTTTGCGGTACGCCAGACCCCTCCCGATGAACAGGTGACCGGTCGAACACAAGGTTGTTTCCTCTGTTCTCCGGTATGCCAGCCCTCGTTTCCATCGCCTGTTCCGTCCAAGCCCTCCCGATGAACGCAACGACGCATTCTGTTCTGACCCAGTCGGTTGGCTCCCCATGAACACGACGACGACGTTGTTTCTCCATTCCGACCCAGCCATGTACATGAGCCCTGGCCGTACGTACGCGGGAGTAGGCGTTCAAGACCCCGCCCATATGTACACATACGTGGTCGTATTTTCTTTCTTGCACACTGGCCGTTGTACGTACGTGTACATGCTACGTGCGTGCCTCTACTACGACACGTGCACGCCTCTACATCCACCAGTATGTACATACAAATTCGTGACCAGAATGACAATGCTACGTACGCTTCGACCAGGTGGGTCCCGACTGTCAGGCACTTCCTTGCGTGCGAAGATGTAGCTGGTGGGTCCCAGCAGTCAGGGGGGCGAATCATTTTTTTCCCCAAACGCACTTCCTTGTGTGCGAAGATGTCGCTGGTGGGTCCCAGCAGTCACGGGGAAATATTTTTTTGCTAAATAGGGTGGCCCTTTCGGTGGGTCCTTGCTGTTAGGTGGAGGAATAATTATTTTGCGCGTAATAAGGAGGCACTTCCTTGCTATGGCCGTGGACCCAACTGTCAGCCTCTCCACGTATAGTCCACGTCCGATGGAAGCCGTTCCTTCACCATGTTGACCACACCGCGCCGAGAGCACCAGGGCGGTGGACGACGGCGAGGCCTAGGAAGGGGACGACGCGGAGCCGGGGAAATGCGGCAGTGGATACCCACACATAGAGGAGTATGAGGGTTCACTCGTCCGGCTGCGGTGTGAGGCTGCCGTCGCTGCAGAATAACAGGGGTTGTGGGGGAGTAGAGGGATGGCCTGGCTAGCGGTGGAAGTAGTAGGGGCGGTAAGGCCTCCATGGCATCACAGCCGACCACGGGAGGCAGGAGCATGTGGCATGACCGGCGCTGCTTTGGGCAGCTGGAGCAAGAAGACCAGAGGTTGAAGAAGCACTACGGCCGTTGGATGGACATCGTACGGTCACTAGAGCTAGAATCATTCATATTTACTAAGTTGACAAAGCCCTCCATCCCCGTCAACTTAGTAGGCCCACAAGTCAGCCTCCCAGTAAGGTGGGTCCCAGCTAGCAGGGGGAGTATTCATTTTTTGTGCCTAATAAGGAGGCACTTCTGGTGGGTTCGAGCTAACAGTGGGTGGAACGTTTTTTTCGCGAAATATGGTGGCCCGTCCAGTGGGTCCCAATAGTCAGGGGGAAACGATATTTTCTACAAAATACGGTGGCCCGTCTGGTGGGTCCCTGCTGTCAGGTGGAGGAATCATTATTTTGCGCGTAATAAGGAGGCACTTCCTTGCGGCTGCCGTGGACCCAGCTGTCAGCCTCTCCACGTACGATGGAAGTTGGTCATTGACCACATTGACCACGCCACGCCGAGAGCACCACGGCGGTGGACGACGGCGAGGCCTAGGAAGGGGACGACACGGAGCCGGGAAGATGCAGCAGTGGATGCCCACGCGGAGAGGAGTACGAGGGTTCACTGGTTCGGCTGCGGTGTGAGACTGCCGTCGCCGCAGAATAACAGTAGGAGTGGGTGAGTGGAGGGATGGCCTGGCCAGCGATGGGAGTAGTATGGGGGCGGTGAGGCCTCCGCGGTAGCACAACCGGCCACGGGAGGCAGGAGCATGCGGCCCGACCGGCGCTGCTTTGGGCGGCTGGAGCAAGAAGACTAGAGGTTGAAGAAGCACTACGGCCGTTGGATGGACATCGTACGGTCACTGGAGCTAGAATCGTATATATTGACTAAGTTGAAAAAGCCCTCCGTCCTCGTCAACTTAGTAGGCCCACAAGTCAGCCTCCCACTATGGTGGGTCCCAGCTGGCAGGGTGTATTCATTTTTTTGTGCGCAATAAGATGGCACTTCCTTGCGTGCGAAGATATAGTTGGTGGGTCTGACCTGTCAGCGAAGGGAACTTTTTTTCGTGAAAACAGAGGCCCTTTGGGCGGGTCCCAGATGTCAGGTGGAGGAATCATTATTTTGTGTGTAATAAGGAGGCATTTCCTTGTGTGCGTCATGGACCCAGCTGTCAGCCTCTGCACGTACAGTCCACTTCCGATGGATGTCGTTCGTTGACCAAGTTGACCACGCCGCGCGGAGAGCACCAGGGCGGTGGACGACGGCAAGGCCTACGAAGGGAACGACACGGAGCCGGGGAAGACACAGCAGTGGCTGCCCACGCGGTGGAGAGTACGAGTGTTGACTGGTTCGGCTGTCGTCTGTCAGGACCCCGACTCGATGCCACATCGATCTAGCATGTAACACCTCATATCACTTTGTGGCCTCACGCACGGTATCCCCACGGGTGTCGCCTTACCTTTGCCCGGGACCGTTTGCGCATTTTGGCACACGTATATGATGGTGTCGCTAGCATCCATATGATAAAGAGCCCGGGCTGACATGGCTAGTCGTAAACCCAAAGTGGCACTAACTTACAGGGACAGGCATCCATGACCCAACATCGAACGTGTCGGTCATCAGCGAGTGAATCCAGGCTGTAGCGCTGGGCTAACAGGACTCCGGTGAACCGGGCTGTAGCGGGCTAACAGGACTCCGGTATTCATCGCGTGACATTTCCCCGAAGGGACAGACACAGGATCGAAGAAGGACACATGCCGGCCAGCCTAAGTGTTCCGGAGCAGTAGCAAGCTACCAGGGCTCAGTGGAAGCACTAGGAGACATTTCCCGGTAAGAAAGGCTACTAAGAATAAACAACTAGATAGTCAGATCCCACACATAGCACTACACATTACACGTACGCATAACATGCAAGTATGTGCTGTACAACATGGCATCACAGCATAACTCAACAATCATATAGATAAAGGCTCAGAAGAGCCGTCATAGCATTTATTGCAAACAGGGGTCACAAGACCCGTCATACAGAGCATATAAGCAACAAGCGGAAGCATTACATGTCTGGGTACAGACATCTACAAATGAAAAAGGCTGAAGAGCCTGACTATCTACAACATCCGATCAAGATCGTAGCTGAGGTACTAGCTACTAGTCGAAGTCCATGAGAACCCTAGTAATACCGAAGTCTCCGCTGCAAAAACATAAATAAAGCAACATGAGTACAAAGGTACTCAGCAAGACTTACATCAGATCCTATCATACATGCATCTGTATCAAGAGATAATGTGGGGTTTAGTTGCAGCAAGCCAGCTTTGACTCTGTGGCTATCCTGTTCTACGACTACCAGAAACTCTGGAGGTGAAACAACGTACACGAGTCCACTATTCACCACACAATACACTACTATGGATTCATCCCCGTCTCCCTACGAGAAGGCCATCCATAGCACTCACACTTGTCTTGAGCATTTTAGAGTATCCACTTCAAGTTGTCTATGTACCATGTAAGCATCCAAGAAGTCCATAACCGCGGACCCGGCTATTCGAATAGATCATGTTAACCCTGCAGGGGTGTACTTCTTCACACACGCTCTCGCCACTTACCGCCATGTACACGTCATGTATCTCGGCAACCTTCAAACGGAAGCCTGGCGAGGGTGTCGGCCATGACCTGACTAACCACACAAGACTCTAATCCAGGTTTATCGCCTATTCGGGTTCCATCCGCAAGGAGATCCGGCCGGGGTTTCACTCACGGCCCCAAACGATGTGTGCAGGGTTCCCAAGCCCACCTCGCCGGATGGATCTACGCTTGGTACACCGTGCCACTGGTGCCTAGTCTGTCCCAAGCCCACCTGGCCGGGTGCCACTTGGTAGACTACTAACACTACCTACAAACACCAGAAACTAGTTGCGACTCCTGGACAGAGACCAAGTTGGTTAATAAGTCGAGAGGGGTCGAGTTACCGGAACCCAATGTGTGGTAGTATCGAGTCATTGGACAACATACACAGAACTCAGTGCTTAAGGACGGTTCCAGTGAGACAACCCACCATGTACTCCTACATGGCCTCTCACCGCTACCTTTACCAAATCGTGTTCACACACTTAACTCTCAGCACCAGAACATATCGTAACACTCCAATTCATTCCCAATGAACCAGACCTGACACAACTCTAAGCAATAGCAGGCATAGCATGGTAGGAACACATCAGTGGCTTCAATCAACTCCTACACATGCTAGTGGGTTTCAACTATTTACTGTGGCAATGACAGGTCATGCAGAGGAATGGGTTCAACTACCGCAGCACAAAGTAGCAGATGAATCGTTGTTGTCCTAATGCAATAACTGAGAGCAGGAGCGAGAGAGTAGGGTTTTATCGAAATGAACAAGGGGGTTTGCTTGCCTGGTAAAACAACAAGGGAGGCACTGCTTCACAGACAGGTACTCCGGAACGTCTCCGGAGCAGGACCTATCGAGAAGGAACGGTGCCGGCAATCAATACACAAACATATGCAACAATATGATGCATGAACATGGCATGTAGATGTGATGCTGTTTGAGCTAATGCATCTGGTAAACATTTGATTTGAAGTCCATTTGAACCAAAGGTTCAATTGCATTTCTAAATTAGGTCTCTTATATATGCCATAATGTGTTTTCCCATATTCAGCATGTATAAGTTGGTTTGTCATGCATGAAACTAGTACAGATGGAAAGGTTGCATTTTTCTGATAATTTTTCATATATAAATTATTTTAATCTGAGCTACGGTTGAATTGTTATGAATTTTTGAAGTTTAAATCATTTTCTGGAATTTCCTGATTTAATTAAATCCAGAAATTATATACTGCGCCAGCATGACGTCAGCACGACGTCAGCGGGTCAACGCGGCTGTCCAGGGTCAAACCTGACGTGTGGGACCCACACGTCAGTGACACTGGGGTTAACCCCGAGTCAAACCTGGGCTGGTTAGCTTTGACTAAGCCCTGGGGCCCACTTGTCAGCGTCAGTAGGTGGGGGGTTAGTGACTAATTAACTAAGCCACGTCAGCCCGCCGGAGTTCTGGCCGGCGGCGACCATTAGCGCGGCGGCGACTCACCGGACTTGCGTTACAGACAGCGTTTGATCGCGCGAAGACCACCGGGGCGTAGCCCGTCTTCATCCGCAACCAGGGGAGCTGATGGGGGGGCTGCGGGGGCGCCGGAGCTCGCCGGAGCGGAGCTCGGGGCGGCGGCCGGAGTTCGGGATAGCGCGGGCGTGGGGCTGCAGCTCGCGTTCGAGCGAATGGAGGGCACAGGCGGTAGCTACGAGGCAGCAGGAGCACAACGAGCTATCTATGCGAGGCGGAGGTGCTCGGGGGCACGGAGCTCGCCGGCCATGGCGGACGGCGGCTTCGGGCGCTCGTGGGGCAGCGGCTACAGGGCACGCGCGAGAGAGAGAGGTGAGGGGAAAGGAAGAGAGGCTCACGGCGGACTCGCAGAGCAGGCCGGTGTGCTCGGGGACGTCCTGCGTCCGGCGAATTGACGGTGATGGCGGCGAGGTCGATCTCCGGTGTCGGTGGTGAAGAAGACAACGGCGTCAGCGATGGAGCGCGTCCGAAGGTGCGTGGCTTGACGAGGAGGTAGAGGGGGTCGAGGCGGAGCTGGGAAGCGTCTCAGGGAGGCGAGGGGAGGCCGGTGGCTACGGTGATGCCCGTCGGCGGCGGCGGTGGTTCTCGGGTGAGAGGGAGAGAGAGCAGGGGGAGAAGAGGAGGGCGAGGGAGAGTGAGAGCGGTGCGGGGCAGCTGCGTGGCTTCGTCCGGGGCATCGAGGGAGTCCGGGGAAGCAGGAGGTGGCTAGCAGGGGGGGAGGTGGCGCGCGCGCGTGCCGGCGAGCGTCGGGCACACGCCGTTCCCCTGTCGGGGAGGAAGACGACAGAGGAGGGGGGCCAGGTGGGCTGGGCCGCCTGTTGGCTGGGCCGGCCTGCTGCGACTGGGCTGCACAGGGGAAGCCCCAGGTAAGCCCCTCCTTCTTTTATTTCTGTTTTTCTATTTTTCTGACATTTGTTTGATTTAATAAATATATTAAATCATTTAATTTTATTATGCCAATTTTTGTAGGGGCTAATGGTATTATTCCAGAGCTCCTTTATAAATGACATAATTTTTGGGCCATATTTCATATATATAGAAATATATTTCCAATGCAAATATTTATCGAATTAATCCAATTGGCCAAAATAAATATCCATGAGCTCCTAAAAATATTGTTTTGATTTTTATCTCTGTCCAATATTTTCAGAGGGCAACATGAGCATTTTCTTGGACCCTTTTGGAGAAATTTTTATTTGGGTCATTTTCAAAAATGATTCTGAGGGTTCCACCAATCCTCATTTCAAATTTAAATGAAATTTAAATATGATGCACAAATGGCTAACTAGCCTAGGTCATACCAGACTAGGGATGTGACAACTCGCCCCCACTTGAAAGAATCTCGTCTCGAGATTCAGGGGTCGACGGAAAGAAAGCGGGGTACTCCAGTCGAAGACGATCTTCTCGCTCCCAGGTAGCCTCTCTCTCGGAATGATGAGACCACTGAACTTTGAGAAACTTGATGTTCTGACGTCGAGTGACACGCTCTGCTTGATCAAGAATGCGAACTGGGTACTCTCGGTATGTGAGGTTATCTTGGAGATCAAGCGTTTCATGGTCCACTCCGCGGATGGGATCCGAGAAGCAACGCCTGAGTTGAGAGACGTGGAAGACATCATGAACTCGAGAAAGATGTGGAGGTAGTTCCAATTGGTAGGCAACCTCTCCTCGTTTAGCGAGAATACGAAAAGGACCAATGTAGCGAGGAGCCAACTTGCCCTTGATACCGAAACGATGGGTACCCTTCAAAGGAGTAACCCGAAGGTAGGCTTGGTCGCCAATTTCATAAGTCACATCCTTATGATGACGATCGTACTGACTTTTCTGACGAGACTGGGCTGTTTTCAAATTCTCACGAATGATGCGAACTTGCTCTTCTGCCTCCTGGATCATGTCCGGTCCAAAGAATTGTCTTTCACCGGTTTCTGACCAGTTCAAAGGTGTTCGACATCTTCGTCCATAGAGAACCTCAAAAGGAGCTTTCTTGAGGCTGGATTGATAGCTATTGTTATAAGCAAACTCGGCGAAAGGAAGACATTTCTCCCAAACCAAACCGAATGAGATAACGCAAGCTCTGAGCATGTCTTTGAGAATTTGATTGACCCGTTCCACCTGACCACTCGACTGAGGGTGGAAAGCGGTACTGAAAGAAACATGGGTTCCCATGGCAGTTTGGAAACTCTCCCAGAAATGAGAAGTGAAAAGACTGCCACGGTCTGAATTGATCTCTAGTGGAACACCATGAAGTGACACTATTCGAGAAATATATAAGTCAGCAAGCTGACCAGCAGTGATATTTTCTCGAACAGGGAGGAAGTGAGCCACTTTGGAAAGACGATCAACGACTACGAAGATAGCGTTATTCCCTCTTTTGGTCCTGGGAAAGCCGGCAATGAAGTCCATACCAACTTTATCCCATTTCCATTCAGGAATAGCTAAAGGCTGAAGGGTGCCAGCAGGTCTTTGATGCTCTGCCTTAACGTGACGACAAATGTCACAGTTAGCAATGAACTCAGCGATTTCTCTCTTCATCCTAGTCCACCAGAACCTCTGGCGTAGATCCTGATACATCTTAGTACTACCGGGATGAATTGTGAGAGGAGATTCATGCGCCTCCTTAAGAATCAATTGTCGAAGATGTTGCTTCTTGGGAACCACCAAGCGATTCTCAAAGAAAACAACACCACGATCATCCATAGAGAAACTACCAGCAATACCCTTGGCAATGTTTCTCTTGATCCGGGTAATCCCCGTATCATGCTTCTGGGCTTCTATGATAAGATCCACAAGGGTAGGTTTCGCCACCAAGGTGGAAAGAAAACCGCGAGGAGCTATGTGAAGATTAAGCTTACAGAATTCCTCATGGAGAAGTGGTTGGCCTTGCTGCAACATGAGATTATTGCAATAGGATTTACGGCTTAGAGCATCAGCCATGACATTGGCTTTGCCTGGGGTGTAGGTAATCCCTAGATCATAATCTGTGATTAACTCCAACCAACGTCTTTGCCTAAGGTTCAAATCTGGTTGTGTGAAGATATACTTGAGACTCTGGTGATCAGTGTAGATCTCGCAACGTTTACCAAGGAGGTAATGTCGCTAGGTCTTGAGTGCATAGACTACGGCTGCAAGCTCTAGATCATGTGTAGGATAATTCTCCTCATGTGGATGCAACTGTCGAGATGCATAGGCAATCACATGACGATCCTGCATAAGAATGCAACCTAGTCCCTGTCGTGAGGCGTCGCAGTAGATAATAAAGTCTTTAGTGAAATCCGGTGGCACAAGTATGGGAGCAGAAGTCAGGCGTCTTTTCAGTTCCTGAAAACTGTACTCACACTGTGGGGACCACTCAAACTTTTTATCTTTCTTGAGAAGTTCCGTGAGGGGTTTGGCTACTTTGGAGAAGTTTTCAACAAAGCGGCGACAATAGCTGGCTAGACCAAGGAAACTCCTAACTTGTTTAACGGTCTCAGGTGGAGTCCAATCGAGAACGGCTTGAACTCTCTCGGGATTGACAGCAATGCCCTTACCAGAGATTACGTGGCCTAAGTAGGTCACTTCTAACAACCAAAATTCACACTTGGAGAACTTGGCATAAAGGTGGTGCTCTCTGAGTTTCTCTAACACAAGTCTAAGATGTTCGGCATGCTCTTCCTCGTTCTTCGAGTAGATAAGAATATCATCGAGGTAAACCACGACGAACTTATCTAAGTACTCCATGAAGATCGAGTTCATCAAGCGGGAGAATGTGGCTGGGGCGTTGGTTAGGCCGAAGGACATGACGGTGTACTCATACTGACCATAACGAGTGACAAAAGCTGTTTTGGGAATGTCCCCATTTCTGATCTTGATTTGATGGTAGCCTAATCTTAAATCCATCTTGGAGAAGACTGAGGATCCAGCGAGCTGATCATACAGGTCGTTGATCCTGGGAAGCGGATACTTGTTCTTTATCGTGACCAAATTAACGGGACGATAATCTACAACCATCCGGTCCGTACCGTCTTTCTTCTTGACGAAGAGGACGGGGCAAGCCCAAGGAGAAGAGCTAGGACGGATGAAACCCTTTTGCAAGGACTCATCGAGTTGTTTCTTAAGCTCGGCTAATTCTAGGGGTGCCATCTTGTAAGGTCTCCGAGAGATTGGAGCAGTCCCTGGGATAAGATCTATGACGAACTCTACATCTCTGTCAGGCGGAAACACCTGGCAGTTTCCTCTGGAAAGACATCCGGAAGTCACGGGACTACCGGGATATCTTCAAGGTCTGGAAGAGGGCTGGCATTGAGGGAATAGAGCTGACGCTTTGCAACTCTAGTGGAGACAATGGCTATCTTGCCAGATGGGTGTGTGAGCTGAACAGACCTGGTGAAACAATCAATCTTGGCATGATGAGCTGTCATCCAGTCCATACCCAAGATGATGTTGATATCCGAAGACTTGAGAGATATCAAGGAGGCAAGGAATGCAAGTCTGTCCACAAGGATTTCATTGCCATAACTTATCCTAGAAGTTTGCCATTTGGATCCAGGAGTTTGAATAAGTAGTGGAGAGGGCATATCACAAAATGACATGTCGTGCAAGCGGGCATAGCTTTCAGAAATGAAGGAATGAGACGCTCCAGTATCGAACAAAACCGATGCTGGATGACAGTTGACAAGGAGTGTTCCAAGAACGACATCTAGATCATCATGAGCGGCTTTAGCTGAGACGTGATGCACACGTCCATGTTCAGGGGGAGCTGACTTGGCACTGACCATCTTGCGTGATGGCTTACCATGGACAATAGACTTCTCGGGCTGGGGTGGAGCAACTCTGGTCTGAGTGCAAATACGGGCAATGTGGCCTGGCTCTCCGCACTTGTAACAAATCTTGGAGGTAGGATGTGGACCTGCATTGGAAAGCGGTCCACCAATAGGCCTGGGTGGAGCATACTGCTGAACTGGACGAGGTGCCACATAAGATGGCCTCGATACATATTTGGGTGGAAGAGCGGAGTTTGGAACCCAAATCCGGCGCTTCTGAGAACTAGAACCGGAGGAAGATCCCAAAGCACGAGTGTTCTTACGAGACTCCTCGTAAGTGAGTTGAGCTGTCTCTGCATTAATGGCCTTGTTCACTAGGGCTTGGAATGTACCACAATGATGCAGATGGAGATCACGACGCAACTTGGGGTTGAGACCCTTCCGGAACCTAGCCTGCTTCTTGGCGTCCGTGGACACCTCTTCTGTAGCATAGCGGGCGAGGTTCTCAAACTCTCGGCTGTAAGCATCAACAGCCATTTTATCCTGGGTGAAGCTACAGAACTCTTCTCTCTTGCAATCAAGGAGGGCCTGGGGAATGTGATGCTCGCGAAAAGCCTCAACAAAATCCCTCCAGGTGGAAGTCTGGCCGGCTGGAAGCATAGCCTCATAGTTCTGCCACCAAAGACTAGCAGGAACTTCCAGGTGGTGTGCAGCATAGGTGACCTTGTCACTTTCGGCTACGCTCGCGGAATGCAGCTTATGAGTGATGCTACGGAGCCAGTCATCTGCATCGAGTGGCCCGATGGAATGATGGAAGGTAGGTGGGTGCAAGCGAATGAAGTCATGAATGGTCACAGGCTTATTGGACTGATGTGCGGTGTTCTCCTCGATACGTGCCAACAAGCGGTTGGACTCACGCTTGTTCCTCTCCATCTCTAGCATGAACTCTGTCAACGAAGGCTGATCAGGAGGATCCTCATCCCTACCATCTCCGTGGTTCTGGCTACGAGCAACGGAACTTCGCTTAGCTGATGACATCCTGAGAAACGAAACCAAGGACGAAATCAACATTAACTATGGACTGTAGAATGTAGGACAAGAAATTAGTATCTCTCGAACTCCTAGGGAAATTTCGGCAGCATAACGGCAGTAAAATGCTCAGAATGAGACATCCTACTAAAAATGGGGTGGTAACATACTCAAGGTTCTGAGATCATACTAAACAGACTACACCGGAAATACTCAAAACTGGGGTATGACTCTGATCAACCAATCCTATGGAACTATGGAGTATTAACACGTGATCCTGATAGACGGAAGAGAAGCCTAGTTCCTTAACCCCGTCGGAAAGATAGGACGACTCAGATCAGAAGCTCATGAGGTATAAGGAGTAAAAGAGCCTTACGTTCCAACCCACAAACAATTCCCTTACATAACTAAAGATTTTCTAGACTCAACTTCGACCAGTATGGCTTGGTAAACCTACAGGCAGTCAGGCTCTGATACCAAAGCTGTCAGGACCCCGACTCGATGCCACATCGATCTAGCATGTAACACCTCATATCACTTTGTGGCCTCACGCACGGTATCCCCACGGGTGTCGCCTTACCTTTGCCCGGGACCGTTTGCGCATTTTGGCACACGTATATGATGGTGTCGCTAGCATCCATATGATAAAGAGCCCGGGCTGACATGGCTAGTCGTAAACCCAAAGTGGCACTAACTTACAGGGACAGGCATCCATGACCCAACATCGAACGTGTCGGTCATCAGCGAGTGAATCCAGGCTGTAGCGCTGGGCTAACAGGACTCCGGTGAACCGGGCTGTAGCGGGCTAACAGGACTCCGGTATTCATCGCGTGACATTTCCCCGAAGGGACAGACACAGGATCGAAGAAGGACACATGCCGGCCAGCCTAAGTGTTCCGGAGCAGTAGCAAGCTACCAGGGCTCAGTGGAAGCACTAGGAGACATTTCCCGGTAAGAAAGGCTACTAAGGAATAAACAACTAGATAGTCAGATCCCACACATAGCACTACACATTACACGTACGCATAACATGCAAGTATGTGCTGTACAACATGGCATCACAGCATAACTCAACAATCATATAGATAAAGGCTCAGAAGAGCCGTCATAGCATTTATTGCAAACAGGGGTCACAAGACCCGTCATACAGAGCATACAAGCAACAAGCGGAAGCATTACATGTCTGGGTACATACATCTACAAATGAAAAAGGCTGAAGAGCCTGACTATCTACAACATCCGATCAAGATCGTAGCTGAGGTACTAGCTACTAGTCAAAGTCCATGAGAACCCTAGTAAGACCGAAGTCTCCGCTGCAAAAACATAAATAAAGCAACATGAGTACAAAGGTACTCAGCAAGACTTACATCAGATCCTATCATACATGCATCTGTATCAAGAGGTAATGTGGGGTTTAGTTGCAGCAAGCCAGCTTTGACTCTGTGGCTATCCTGTTCTACGACTACCAGAAACTCTGGAGGTGAAACAACGTACACGAGTCCACTATTCACCACACAATACACTACTATGGATTCATCCCCGTCTCCCTACGAGAAGGCCATCCATAGCACTCACACTTGTCTTGAGCATTTTAGAGTATCCACTTCAAGTTGTCTATGTACCATGTAAGCATCCAAGAAGTCCATAACCGCGGACCCGGCTATTCGAATAGATCATGTTAACCCTGCAGGGGTGTACTTCTTCACACACGCTCTCGCCACTTACCGCCATGTACACGTCATGTATCTCGGCAACCTTCAAGCGGAAGCCTGGCGAGGGTGTCGGCCACGACCTGACTAACCACACAAGACTCTAATCCAGGTTTATCGCCTATTCGGGTTCCATCCGCAAGGAGATCCGGCCGGGGTTTCACTCACGGCCCCGAACGATGTGTGCAGGGTTCCCAAGCCCACCTCGCCGGATGGATCTACGCTTGGTACACCGTGCCACTGGTGCCTAGTCTGTCCCAAGCCCACCTGGCCGGGTGCCACTTGGTAGACTACTAACACTACCTACAAACACCAGAAACTAGTTGCGACTCCTGGACAGAGACCAAGTTGGTTAATAAGTCGAGAGGGGTCGAGTTACCGGAACCCAATGTGTGGTAGTATCGAGTCATTGGACAACATACACAGAACTCAGTGCTTAAGGACGGTTCCAGTGAGACAACCCACCATGTACTCCTACATGGCCTCTCACCGCTACCTTTACCAAATCGTGTTCACACACTTAACTCTCAGCATCAGAACATATCGTACCACTCCAATTCATTCCCAATGAACCAGACCTGACACAACTCTAAGCAATAGCAGGCATAGCATGGTAGGAACACATCAGTGGCTTCAATCAACTCCTACACATGCTAGTGGGTTTCAACTATTTACTGTGGCAATGACAGGTCATGCAGAGGAATGGGTTCAACTACCGCAGCACAAAGTAGCAGATGAATCGTTGTTGTCCTAATGCAATAACTGAGAGCAGGAGCGAGAGAGTAGGGTTTTATCGAAATGAACAAGGGGGTTTGCTTGCCTGGTAAAACAACAAGGGAGGCACTGCTTCACAGACAGGTACTCTGGAACGTCTCCGGAGTAGGACCTATCGAGAAGGAACGGTGCCGGCAATCAATACACAATCATATGCAACAATATGATGCATGAACATGGCATGTAGATGTGATGCTGTTTGAGCTAATGCATCTGGTAAACATTTGATTTGAAGTCCATTTGAACCAAAGGTTCAAATGCATTTCTAAATTAGGTCTCTTATATATGCCATAATGTGTTTTCCCATATTCAGCATGTATAAGTTGGTTTGTCATGCATGAAACTAGTACAGATGGAAAGGTTGCATTTTTCTGATAATTTTTCATATATAAATTATTTTAATCTGAGCTACGGTTGAATTGTTATGAATTTTTGAAGTTTAAATCATTTTCTGGAATTTCCTGATTTAATTTAAATCCAGAAATTATATACTGCGCCAGCATGACGTCAGCACGACGTCAGCGGGTCAACGCGGCTGTCCAGGGTCAAACCTGACGTGTGGGACCCACACGTCAGTGACACTGGGGTTAACCCCGAGTCAAACCCGGGCTGGTTAGCTTTGACTAAGCCCTGGGGCCCACTTGTCAGCGTCAGTAGGTGGGGGGTTAGTGACTAATTAACTAAGCCACGTCAGCCCGCCGGAGTTCTGGCCGGCGGCGACCATTAGCGCGGCGGCGACTCGCCGGACTTGCGTTACAGACAGCGTTTGATCGCGCGAAGACCACCGGGGCGTAGCCCGTCTTCGTCCGCAACCAGGGGAGCTGATGGGGGGGCTGCGGGGGCGCCGGAGCTCGCCGGAGCGGAGCTCGGGGCGGCGGCCGGAGTTCGGGATAGCGCGGGCGTGGGGCTGCAGCTCGCGTTCGAGCGAACGGAGGGCACAGGCGGTAGCTACGAGGCAGCAGGAGCACATCGAGCTATCTACGCGAGGCGGAGGTGCTCGGGGGCACGGAGCTCGCCGGCCATGGCGGACGGCGGCTTCGGGCGCTCGTGGGGCAGCGGCTACAGGGCACGCGCGAGAGAGAGAGGTGAGGGGAAAGGAAGAGAGGCTCACGGCGGACTCGCAGAGCAGGCCGGTGTGCTCGGGGACGTCCTGCGTCCGGCGAATTGACGGTGATGGCGGCGAGGTCGATCTCCGGCGTCGGTGGTGAAGAAGACAACGGCGTCGGCGATGGAGCGCGTCCGGAGGTGCGTGGCTTGACGAGGAGGTAGAGGGGGTCGAGGCGGAGCTGGGAAGCGTCTCAGGGAGGCGAGGGGAGGCCGGTGGCTACGGTGATGCCCGTCGGCGGCGGCGGTGGTTCTCGGGTGAGAGGGAGAGAGAGCAGGGGGAGAAGAGGAGGGTGAGGGAGAGTGAGAGCGGTGCGGGGCAGCTGCGTGGCTTCGTCCGGGGCATCGAGGGAGTCCGGGGAAGCAGGAGGTGGCCAGCAGGGGGGGAGGTGGCGCGCGCGCGTGCCGGCGAGCGTCGGGCACACGCCGTTCCCCTGTCGGGGAGGAAGACGACAGAGGAGGGGGGGCCAGGTGGGCTGGGCCGCCTGTTGGCTGGGCCGGCCTGCTGCGGCTGGGCTGCACAGGGGAAGCCCCAGGTAAGCCCCTCCTTCTTTTATTTCTGTTTTTCTATTTTTCTGACATTTGTTTGATTTAATAAATATATTAAATCATTTAATTTTATTATGCCAATTTTTGTAGGGGCTAATGGTATTATTCCAGAGCTCCTTTATAAATGACATAATTTTTGGGCCATATTTCATATATATAGAAATATATTTCCAATGCAAATATTTATCGAATTAATCCAATTGGCCAAAATAAATATCCATGAGCTCCTAAAAATATTGTTTTGATTTTTATCTCTGTCCAATATTTTCAGAGGGCAACATGAGCATTTTCTTGGACCCTTTTGGAGAAATTTTTATTTGGGTCATTTTCAAAAATGATTCTGAGGGTTCCACCAATCCTCATTTCAAATTTAAATGAAATTTAAATATGATGCACAAATGGCTAACTAGCCTAGGTCATACCAGACTAGGGATGTGACATCGTCGCCGGAAAATAACAGGAGGTGTAGGTGAGTAGAGGGATAGACAGGCCAGGGATGCGAGTATGATGGAGCCATGAGGCCTGCCCGGCAGCACAGCCGGCCACGGGAGGTGGGAGCAGGCGGTTTCGATGGTGCTGGTTTGGGCGGATGGGGCATGAAGATCAGAGACTGAAGAAGCACGATTGTCGTTAGATTGACATCTAACAATCTGACGCTGGTAGAGTCGATCGTTGACTAAGTTTCTTTTTTGAGAAACCTTGTGTACGCATGAACTTAGTAGGCCCACAAGTCATCCTCCAAATCTGTGGCAGACAACATAAAGCCCATTTGCTATTTTTTTATAATTTGCAACCCATTTGCTAATTATTAAGTAATTTATTACATCCCATTTTCTGCCCAGGACCACGGTCAAAAAGTTCAACCTTATTTTGCATATTTCGTGGAGTCCGAACTGTTGTAATCCCAAAATGATAAACATTTTTTTAAAAACTTATTGATATGTCAAAAAAATCGTTTTGTTTTCTAAGCAAATAAGACGTGGGACAATTGAGTTGGTTTAAGGGAAAACCAGTGGTAAAAAAATCAGCGCTGGGTGGGAAAAACAACAAAAATAAGGATGTAAATATGAAAAGGGAATTTTATGTGTTTTCAATATAATGATACGTGTATATGAACTAGTAAAACTATAGGTAGAGATTAGAAAACGGATGTAGGACATGCATTTCAAGAGGAAAATAGAACTGGTTGTGTGTTTGATTCAGTAAAAAAACTGCCTGCGGATGTTGTAAGACAAAATATAACTAACGCTGGTGGGCCAGAGGCCAGTAGATACCTGCTGGATCTTTGTGCCCCGTTGTCGTCATGGGTTGGGCCTGTTAAAGAAAAACCAAGCCTGGGCAGTCTACAGCCCAGTTGAAACTTGCTCGACCTGAAAAAACAATATACGTGCTCAATAAACGAGAGAATTCTGCAAGTACAGACTAATAACTGGGATGCAACAGGGATATTGTTTTTTTATCGTGATAATAAGTGCATGCACTTATTTCCAAAAAATTGGAGAACTGGGAATTCGAACGGTAGGTTCTTATGCTACGCATCAAATAAAAATCAGGTGCCTGAAAATTCATTTCAAAACAAATGATTCAGCTTTATGAAGGATCTCGAAGAAGTAAGTCTAGATGGGGGGGGGGATTAGACTACTTGACCAATTAAAAACTTATCCTTTTCCCAATTTTAGTCTTTGGCAGATTTTAGCTATCTTAGCACAAGTCAAGCAATCTTCACACAATTCAAACAAGCATGCAAAGAGTATATGAGCAGCGGAAAGTAAAGCATGCAACTTGCAAGAATGTAAAGGGGAAGGGTTTGGAGAATTCAAACGCAATTGGAGACACGGATGTTTTTGTCATGGTTCCGATAGGTGGTGCTATCGTACATCCACGTTGATGGATACTTCAACCCACGAAGGGTAACGGTTGTGCAAGTCCACGGAGGGCTCCACCCACGAAGGGTCCACGAAGAAGCAACCTTGTCTATCCCACCATGGACGTCACCCACGAAGGACTTGCCTCACTAGCGGTAGATCTTCACGAAGTAGGCGATCTCCTTGCCCTTACAAACTCCTTGGTTCAACTCCACAATCTTGTCGGAGGCTCCCAAGTGACGCCTAGCCAATCTAGGAGACACCACTCTCCAAGAACTAACAAATGGTGTGTTGATGATGAACTCCTTGCTCTTGTGCTTCAAATGATAGTCTCCCCAACACTCAACTCTCTCTCATAGGATTTGGATTTGGTTGAAAGAAGATTTGAGTGGAAAGCAACTTGGGGAAGGCTAGAGATCAAGATTCATATGGTAGGAATGGAATATATTGGCCTCAACACATGAGTAGGTGGTTATCTCTCAGAAATGGTAAGTTGGAAGTGTAGGCTTGTTCTGATGGCTCTCTTTTCGAATGAAGAGGAGGTGGAGGGGTATATATAGCCTCCACACAAAATCTAACCGTTACACACAATTTACCAATCTCGGTGGGACCGAATCAACAAACTCGGTCAGACCGATTCAGTAAACCTAGTGACCGTTATGATTTTCGGTGGGACCGACATGCAACTCGGTAGGACCGATATGGTTAGGGAGGGCATAACGTAATCTCGGTGAGACCAATTACACAAACTCGGTGAGACCGACTTTGGTAATAAGCTAACCAGAGAGTTGGCCAGGCAAACTCGGTGGGACCGATTACTCAAATTCGATGGGACCGATTTTGGTAATAAGTTAACCAGAGAGTTTGCATTGTAATCTCGGTAGTACCGATTGCTCAAACTCGGCGAGACCGGTTTTGGCAATGGACATACACAGAGAGATTAGAATCCTATCTCGGTGAGACCGAGATCCCTATCGGTGAGACCGATTTGCCTAGGGTTTGTGGCAGTGGCTATGACATCTGAACTCGGTGGCGCCGGATAGAAAGAATCGGTGGGGCCGAGTTAGACTTTAGGTTTAGGTCATATGTGGATGTGGTAAAGTAGTTGAGGGTTTTTGGAGCATATCACTAAGCACTGTGGAGCAAGAAACTCATTAAGCAACACCTCATCCCCTCTTGATAGTATTGGCTTTTCCTATAGACTCAATGTGATCTTGGATCACTAAAATATAAAATGAAGAGTCTTGAGCTTGAAGCTTGAGCCAATCCTTTGTTCTTAGCATCTTGAAGGGGTTCCACATCCTTTAGTCCATGCCACTCCAATATTGAACTTGTCTGAAACATACTAGGTAAAAGTGTTAGTCCAACAAGAGATATGTTGACATTAATTACCAAAACCACCCAGGGAGCACTTGTGCTTTCAATCTCCCCCTTTTTGGTAATTGATGACAACATACATCAAATCTTTAGATAAATATATAGAGAATAGCAAGTAAAGCTTTAGAAAGACATGTAACAAGCATAGGCTCCCCCTGCATGTATACAAACATGTGAATATGGAATATAGAAGCATGTGAATGCATGAACATGACAGAGTAAGCAATGTGTTACATGTATCTTGGCCATATGCATCAGAGCAAAAGATAGCAAGAGATGTGTATGTGGGAGATGTACCTTCATGCTCATGAGTACTTCTTTCAAACAATATGTACAACAGCAAGAATTCCTCATACACATGACTGTGATGCATAGACTTACCTTATGGTCTTGAGTTGGCTTAGGATGGAATGAACCTGCGTAAACAAGGTTAGATAACACAGATACACCTACTAGCCAGAGCAAACAGAAGAAACCACAAGAATACCAAGACTGGGATGACATGTAGAGAGTGAGTACCAAGTACCACATAGACATGTCCCCAAAGGTAAAGATGTGCAGAGAATTTAAGGAATTTCTTTCCCTTAGATGTCTTGCTCCCCCTAAATCTAGCATGGGATACTGGGAGAAGAAAGGGAATAGGAAAACATGCAAATAGGAACATATGAACATGTCTTTCCCCTCAAGAAGACATGTGGCATCTCTCCTCTTGAATACAAAGCATCTGGGATCCTTGAGGATTACTCTCTTCTTGAGTATTCTCTCCCCCTGGAGATCTCTCTCTTCCCCTATGGAAGTGACACTCTCTCTCCCTTTGGAAGTGATAAGCTTTGATGTGATCTCGCTCCCCCCCTTTGACATCAATTTCCAAGAAGGGCCTTCTGGAATTTTGTCGTGAATGGGTTTGGTCCTTGAGTCACAGTACAAAGCACTGATAAAAATGTGATGCTTGTAGAGGACAAGATTCATTGAGTGGAGCTGGATCAAAAGAAAAGATGTATAAGTGGCAAAATGGTTTTCCTGTTGTGAAATTGGTGGCACTAAGTGGTATGCTTCGGTTGCACCGAAAAGATTCGGTTGGACCGAAAACAACAAACCGGTGAGACCGAGTTCATCGCAGAGAAAACTTTTGTCACCTCAGCTCACTAGACTAGTAAGATCTCACAAGGATTTGCAATGAATTAATTGAATGATTTGCAATTAATTGGATGCAAGAAATGCAGAATAGATAGTAAACAAGAAGAAACTGTAAAAGAAATCTAGATGAAGTTTTTTTTGAAAGGGGAAACAAATATGCATGAGAGAAATGCAAAAGCATAGAAAAGAACACGAGAGAACTTCATCTAGAACTCGCCAAAGTCACCTATGTTAGAGTATATTGACTTAGAAGTAACTAATGGTGTGTTGATGATGAACTCCTTGCTCTTGTGCTTCAAATGATAGTTTACCCACCACTCAACTCTCTCTCACAGGATTTGGATTTGGTGGAAAGAAGATTTGAGTGGAAAGCAACTTGGGGAAGGCTAGAGATCAAGATTCATATGGTAGGAATGGAATATCTTGGCCTCAACACATGAGAGGTGGTTCTCTCTCAGAAATGGTAAGTTGGAAGTGTAGGCTTGTTCTGAGGGCTCTCTTTTCGAATGAAGAGAAGGTGGAGGGGTATATATAGCCTCCACACAAAATCTAACCGTTACACACAATTTACCAAACTCGGTGGGACCGAATCAACGAACTCGGTCAGACCGATTCAGTAAACCTAGTGACCGTTAGGATTTTTGATGGGACCGACATGCAACTCGGTAGGACCGATATGGTTAGGGTTAGGGCATAACGTAATCTCGGTGAGACCGATTACACAAACTCAGTGAGACCGACTTTGGTAATAAGCTAACCAGAGAGTTGGTCAGGCAAACTCGGTGGGGCCAATTTTGGTAATAAGTTAACCAAAGAGTTTGCATTGTAATCTCGGTAGTACTGATTGCTCAAACTCGGCGAGACCGGTTTTGGCAATGGACATACACAGAGAGATTACAATCCCATCTCGGTGAGACCGAGATCCCTATCAGTGAGACCGATTTGCCTAGGGTTTGTGGCAGTGGCTATGACATCTGAACTCGGTGGCGCCGGATAGAAAGAATCGGTGGGGCCGAGTTAGACTTTAGGTTTAGGTCATATGTGAATGTGGGAATGTAGTTGAGGGTTTTTGGAGCATATAACTAAGCACTGTGCAGCAAGAAACTCATTAAGCAACACCTCATCCCCTCTTGATAGTATTGGCTTCTTCTATAGACTCAATGTGATCTTGGATCACTAAAATATAAAATGAAGAGTCTTGAGCTTGAAGCTTGAGCCAATCCTTTGTTCTTAGCATCTTGAAGGGGTTCCACATCCTTTAGTCCATGCCACTCCAATATTGCACTTGTCTGAAACATACTAGGTAAAAGTGTTAGTCCAACAAGAGATATGTTGACATTAATTACCAAAACCACCCAGTGAGCACTTGTGCTTTCACTTTATATCCACGTCGATCGTCGGCATGATGGTTGGAAGCAAATGCAAGTTCATACCAAAAGATCGTTCACAACAATACCAACTTGCGAACGACAAGGTAGTACAACTACCAATACCAAACTAACTTATAATATTTTTACTCCTGGCCCTATTGTTCGTCTGGTACAAAATCTTGCAGAGGACCAGCTCCCGCTCCTTCTCTTGCTCCAGGTCCCCGAGGTGGTACTGGTGCATCACCCAGTTGGTCCTCTGCTGGTCGAAGTTCTTGCTGGTGTGCAGCACTAGAACCTTTTTGTTGCCCGTCTGCCGACCGTTGACCATCACCAGCAAGGTATTGCCGGTCTTGTGCAACATCGCGTGCATGCCGCACTCCGACTTTATCTTGCGACCCGTCCACGTGCCCCTTTTGAACGCCCTGGAATTGCGCTGGAAGAAATGCTTCCTTAGGCCACTCAGTGTGATACCTGCAGTATTGTCGAATACAGGTTTTAGTGTACGTAGTTGGCATTTTCATAACATCTTTCGCATGTTGCAGTCACTTGTTTCACTTTTTATTAATTGTCAAATTGTAATTGCTTCACCAGGTCTGCGTCTAAAAAGAAAAATAGAGCTATAAACAAAGGTATATGTTTGTGCAAGTAGACGGCCGATCGGTGTCTTACCTGGAAGTTTCTCAGGTTGGGTGTAGCATATGTCGTGCTCGCTGTCAATGGTTGGTATGAACAAATCGATGAGAGGGTGAGATATCACGCTGTCAGCACTCACTTTGGCCTCAAGGTGCTCGATCAGCTCCTGATCCGTGGGATCGAACTTGATGCCAGCCGGCAGCATCGGCCAATCCTTCTTTGACTAACATCGGTAATTCCAGTTATATGGTACTCAATGTATGATCAATCGACTGTTTTAAGTGAATGATGAAAGATTTCGATAGATAAGTGGTACTCCAAATCTGAAGTCCAGAATACCCGAACACGCCTCCGGGATTCTTGTGTCACCTCACGCGCAGCATGTTGTCACGTCAATTCAATGTGTGGACATGATGAATAAATTTTTTTTGAAACTGGACATGATGAATAATTTGACCGACGTATACTAGTACTGCTACTGTACTACTTACTAGTCATATTTAGTGTCACAATCTATAAATAGGTTTAACTAACAAGTACGCACTTGAAGCCTAATTGATATATGGCTTCTGCACAGCACCTCCATCATCATTATCAGTACATCCTACGCAGGTGAGTTAGGATGCACTTGATCCCAGGAAGGTATCTATCCTTCAAACCAGAGGAGTGCTTCAAACTAACAACGGTGTGTACATAATATCGAACAAAAGAGGGTCATGCTACAGTAGCAGAATACATGGTTCAGGCTAGATATCAGCACGAATCAAGTTGTGCATATTTGTTGTTGGCATGAACCACATCGCTGCATGTTGGGTTTGCAAAAGCCATCCATCGCATGGAAGCTTGATGCCTTTCACACACTGAAGATTATCTGGCAACAAGCTATGTCGATGAATCTCTGGATATGGTGATTCATGAAACCTGTCGGATGTGGGGTTCCGTCAAGACCCTTAAGGTTCGAACTCTGGGGTGCGCGCGAAGATCTCCCCCCTACCGATCCACGTTCCAACGCCTCACTAAGAGACTAGACTAGCAAGATGAACAACACAAGGGACACGGAGTTTATACTGGTTCAGGCCACCATTGTGGTGTAATACCCTACTCCAGTGTGTGGTGTGTGGATTGCCTCAGGGGCTGATGATGAACAGTACAAAGGAAGAACAGCCTCGCGAGGGGTGTTCTTATGGTGGTGTTCTGCTTGGGAAGGATTCGATCCAAGATGCCTGCTCTCATTGAGCCATCCCTCGTACTGTGGTGGCTAGCCCTATATATAGAGGCCCGGGTCCTCTTCCCAAATATTGAGTGGGAAGGGCGCCAACAACGGCCATTTTGAAGGGGAAAATCCAGTACAACTTATCCTGACTAAAGTTGGTCTTCGACTGCCAAAGGCTCTGATGATGACACCGTCTTGGGCTCAACGGTGACCTCCATCCTGCCGCTCTGCTGGTCTTGGTCTCGTTGCACTGAAATGGCAACCTTTACTTGATGCCTCTGTACTCCGTGCATGTGCTTGCCCCATTTGCACCAAACAGGAAACAAGGACACTGGACAGGCCGGCGCCCGCCTGGCCTCGATCGTCATGGCTTGCGTCATGAGCACCTCACGAGGTACCTTTGCCTTGATCTCTCCGCCTCCTCGCGAGCTTGCCTGGCGAGGCCGCTCCTGAGGAAGCTTCCTATCGTCCGCCCCACAAGGCTTGGCCCCTCGCGAGGGTCTTGAGTTTGAGTCGATGAAGATGGGCCGCACTGGGCCACCACTCGAGCCATGCCGTAGGCCGCAGGCAGGCAAGTCTGGGGACCCCCGTTCCCAGCACACCGACAGTAGCCCCCGGGCCCAAGGCGCGCTCGGACTTGGCTTAGCAGAGAAGCGAAGGGGCAAGTGCGGAGCGCCGCGGGCCCCAATAGCCTGCGGCCTTGGGCACCGTGTGGTGATTGATTGGACGTGGGCGTCTCCGCTTCCCCACGAGACCTCGGCAACTGCTCGACTGACAAAAGGGCTGGCCCAGGTTAGGCTTACTTTCTTTGCTCTCATCCGTCTTGCTTCAGATCGCCTTTCTCGCCCTCCGCCTCCTTGCTTCTGAAATCTTCCAGATCTGCCTCAATCTCTCACCTCCGGCGAGCAATGGCGCCTCGCAAGACCCCGGCCGGGGCTCCACTGGCCTGGTACTAGCCAGCTCTGGACCCCCGAACATGACGGAGAAGAATCTCGCCCTCACGCGCCTGATGACGGCGGCGTAGGGCAGCGAGACAGGGGAGACCGTGCTCCGTTCCGACTCCGCTCAGCCAGAAGGCAAGGGAAGCATCTTCTATCCGTGCTTCATGAGCGCCATCATTGCTGGCCTGGTGCCTCCTTTCTCTGAGTTCTTCCTTGCTGTTCTCCGCCAATACAATCTACATGCCCTGCATCTCCACCCCAACTATGTCCTTCTCCTGGCGATCTTTGCCTACTACTGTGAGGCACACGTCGGGGTGATGCCCTCAGTGGCCTTGCTGCGCCACTTCTTCTCCCTCCGAGTTTCCGGTGCTCACATCTCTGCGTGCACGGGCTTTGTTGCATACTCCAAAGCCAACGCTATATCAAAGACTGGGAAGAGGGTCGACGGCTTCCGGAGCAAGTGGGTCGTGATGGACGTCGGGCGCATCCACCCCCGATTGGCGCTGCCCACGGGGCAGCCCCAGGCCGTTGATGCGTGGTCTCATGTGAAGCTCGACAACCGCCAGGCGAAGCTGGTGCTGGACAAGATGAACACGGACCTGAGGCCGGGCAACCTGAGGGCGGCGAAGCTGACCAGGGCCATGCTCCTGAGGGAGTTCTTGGTGCACCGGGTGGCTCCACTTCAGGCGCACTCACGCTCGTTGTGGAGGCTCGGGGATGTGGACGCCGTCCTCCGAGCTCTGAGGCCCTGGCCGACAAGGATCTGGCCGTGGCCCTCCGCTCCTTGGTCGGGGAAGATGTGGCAACCCTGGAGGGCACTCATGTCCCTTGTTCCTCCGCGATGACTAGGAGCTGGTAGTGAGCGCCATGACCACCTTCAATGGGGACGGACTGGTGCCGGCGGAAGTTCCCGGGGATCTGGCGGCAATGGCAACGGTGGACTTGTCCTCTAATGACTCCGGCAGGGGTGAGGAGGAAGACAAGGAGGAGGATGAAGAGCTCGACTCTGAGGCTACTGCCGAGGGGACGGGGGAGACCTCCCCTTGGTGTAGGTCCAACGCCCTCTGTTCTATGCCGGACGACGACGAGGCCGGCGCTAGACGAGGGGGAGAGGACCCGCCCTTAGTCCCAAGGAAGGACAGGGCTGATCTCCCGAGGGTCTACCCTGGGGCTGCCTGAAGCCAGCTCCAGCCTCTCTGATGCGCCTTCTGCTTCCGGACCTCCCGAGGTTGATCCCCGCAGGAGGCCGTTGGGCCCGTGATCACCGACCACTAAGCGCTTGACTTCTGCGTTGCTTCTCGTTTCTGTCGTCCAGGCTTGACATCTTTATTCTTTTGGCTAGGCCGCTGCCTGCGGCGAAAAAGGTGAAAGGGGCCTCGGTGGCCCTGCTTAGGGCGAGCTCGCCTGCTGGGGCTGCGCCTTCATCCACAAGAAAAGGGGGCGGCATCGGTGTCAAAACTGGCGGATCTCGGTTAGGGGGTCCCGAACTGTGCGTCTAAGGCTAATGGTAACAGGAGACTGGGGACATGATGTTTACCTAGGTTCGGGCCCTCTCGCTGGAGGTAATACCCTACTTCCTGCTTGATTGATCTTGATGATATGAGTATTACAAGAGTTGATCTACCACGAGATCGTAGAGGCTAAACCCTAGAAGCTAGCCTACGCTTATGATTGTTGTTGTCCTACGGACTAAACCCTCTGGTTTATATAGACACCGGAGGGGGGCTAGGGTTACATAGAGTCGGTTACAGAGAAGGAGATCTATTATCCGAATCGCCAAGGTTGCCTTCCACACAAAGGGGAGTCCCATCCGGACACGGGATGAAGTCTTCAATCTTGTATCTTCATAGTCTAACAGTCCGACCAAAGTATATAGTCCAGCTGTCCGGATACCCCCTTATCCAGGACTCCCTCAGTAGCCCCCGAACCAGGCTTCAATGATGATGAGTCCGGCACGCAGATTGTCTTTGGCATTGCAAGGCGGGTTCTTCTTCAAATCCAGATTATCCGTTGTAGTGAACAGTGTCCGGCCTCCCATTAATGTTGAACTCCTCAGCCTCCGTGCTTCAATAAGGACCATTTCCACGTGTTGAGTGAATACGAGGAGCCAGGGCATCTTTTACATTCGCCACCCTAACCCTGTAAGCGAACGGTCTATTTGAAGAGACGGGGATCCTCAGATACAAATCACACCATCCTCTCCTGAGCAAGCATTCCGTAGAGCACGTCCGGAAAAGACCATCCCATCATGGCCGGTCGCCATTGCTCTTCCTCTCGCTCCCTTAGCTCGAAGCCAGGGGATTGGAAAAAGTGTTCCGTCCCTCACAGCCGCCTAGTAGAGCTGCAGACCCAAGGGTTCCTTCCACCCACATACATGGTCCACGTACGATCCGGACTAGCCACCTACAATGGCGGGGAACAAGCGGAGAGATTTCCTAACCCATCTCGGGGGGAGCGGGTATGCCTTGTCCCATATCTGCTAAGAGGAGTCGGGTTTCCAATCCACCCATTCCTCCGCGGGCTCCGGGAGTTCTACGGCCTCCAACTGCACAACTTTACCCCCGCCTCCATACTGCACATCAAGGGTTACGTTGCCCTCTGTGAGCTATTTCTGGGCTGTGAAGCTCATTTTGAGTTATGGAATAGGTTATTCTGCCTCGTCCCCCGCAACCAGGAGGGATCAATATATCAAGTGGGCAGAGCCGAAATATGGCGCATCACCCATACCGGATACCTGTCCGGTACTCCAAAGAAGGCGTCTGAAGACTGGCCTTCAGAGTGGTTTTATGTTGATGACGTTCCCCTTCTGGATCCAGTCCGGACAGGCCTTCCTGAGTTTACCAATATTCCACTGAAGAAATGCCAAAGTTGGCGCCCCCGGACCCCCCAGGAGGAAGACAACAGAGAAGTCTTCTATCTGATGGGCAGGATAAAAATCTTGGCCAAATCAGGACTGACGATAACCGAAGTTATGTCAATATGCATAATATGGGGAGTGCAACCACTTCAATATAGGGGGAAACCCATGTGGCACTTCAATGGAGAAGATGACGCCTCTCGCTGCGGTCATAAAGGTCCGAACTCCACCACCGCTCTGGCGAGAATATTGTCCGACTTGTATAAAGGAGAGGAAGAGGAGTTTCTCTGCATTAAACCGCGGGATGGATTCTCCATGTACAACCCCCAAGCTGGGTAAGCTATCATCCTTTACTCGACTCTGTCCATTCTTGCCTCCTTCATCACAATCATTTACCTTGCAAATTCAAAGCAAGAACTGAAAAAGGCCATGGAAGGGTTCGATAGCCCATATCCGCAGCCAGAGGATCCTGGTCGGGCCCTTGACCCCGGACTTGAAGAAGATCCGGACATATCTGTGGAGTTTGTCAATGGGACATTCTATCAGGCAGGCTGCGACAGCTCTTTAGTGGCCATCATCGTAGATTATCCCGGACTGCTTCCTGTGTCACATGTAAGTAAAGCCGGGGCCCTAACTTTCGAAAAGGATTCCTTCGTGATGCCATATCTTATGCACTCATGTTGTAGCTTTACAGAGACGGCCATCAGGACGCCGCACGGAACCCGCGGGGGCTCATTAGCAAGGGGCGCCCGGACATGGCAGGCTTAAAAGGAAGGCAATTAGGGTTGAGACGCTGGCGCAGAGGTACAAATTAAACTTGCTTCATGATTATCTTTGCCGAGATATGACAATCTTAATTATGTCCTGGCAGAAAGAGTAGTCACTCGACTATATCTGGGGTCCCTGCCGGCCACGCCTCAAGCAGCCGGATTCCTAATCCGGACTTACGGGTGGAGGCTGATGTGGGGACAACGCCGAGCTGTCCTCATGCAGAGGATGCGGATAGGCTTTCCTCCACAAATTCAGAAATGGAGAGCGCCATGAATCACCGGCGGAGACGGGCCGTACTCTGTGGTGGTATTTTTTCCAAAGAGGCGTTTAATGCCTTCAACTCCGGAGATGCATATATCCGCACTGCTCAAGATGGAGTTGCCAGAGCAACAGACCAGTATGTGAAGGATATACGGGTAAGAAAATTTGATAAGTATGTGTAGTAGTAGACCCTGAGACTTGAAACAGTTGGCACAACTAATTTAAGGATCATTGTATGCATAGGTTCTTGTAGAGAAGAATACCCATTTATCTCAAGAGCTAGAGGAATGTAAGACCCAACTAAAGGCCACTGTTGCCGAAAAAGAGGAATCCAAAAAGGCCTCTTCTGTTAATACTTTCCTTCATAATGGAATATGCAAGGACCGATACCAGTTATTTATGCGGCATGGTTTATAAATCTAACAAAAGATTTTGCAGGCAATCCCGGAGAGAATCGGAAGACTGTGGGAGATAGTGAGTCGCATCTGCGAAGTCAGCTGAAGGCGAGCGAGCGTGTGCTGACGCATGCTGTTCAAGAGAAAAATAATCTCCAGGATGCCAATATTAAATTGAGCGTCGAACTGGCAGATGTTCGGGCTCAGCTTGTTGACTCCGTGAAGGAGAACAGGAGGCTTTGACGCGGCATTTATAGTAAGTGTTTTAAATGAGCTGCAAAACAGTTCGGCGAGGAAGCGAATTAATAGAGTTGTGTCTGCAGGTATGCTGACGGGCCGTCCTGGAGAGGAGATGCCCGGATCCGCAGGTGATTTGCTACAAGATCTGTCACAATTGCACGAGCAAGCTCGGCAGGTGATGCAGGGTATTTCCCAGGCCTTGTGGCCGTCTTCTTCCTTGCCAGGAGGCATGAGCGAGCTTGTAGAGATGCTCAAAGGAGCACGGCGGCGCTTCCGTTTATGGAAGATATCAGCTTGCCGACAAGGTGCGAGGGAGCTTGGGCCATGGTGAAGACGCGATACGCCAAGGCTTACCCGAACCATATGGCCGAAGTCGGACCAGTGGGGTCAGATGGGCAAGAAATACCCGTTAGTCTAGTATATGACCAAGAAGCGTTAGCCGCGAAGTATTCCCAACAGGATTGTAGGCTAGACAGCCTGTTGGATGGTATAGAGGAAGAATATAGCCAGTCGAAGTGACTATGTAATTAAGTGGACCTATGTAGTCCCTAGCCGGATTGAAAATCATTTGTCATGGCGGACCTTTTCGCTTCAGCCCCCGGACCCGATAGTCCGAAGTGTATCCGAATACCCGCTCAGTTATGTAAAACCGGGGCATGCATGGAAACCAGGCGTAGGGGTCATAAGTGCATGAACAGACAAGTACCCAACTAGTTATGTTATATTACATGGATAGTAAGAAACATCTTCCAGAGAGAATAGTTCTGTTAGGGGTTCCTTTCTCTGGGTACGCATGCATCAATGTGCATGTACGAACTGCAAGTGGAAGCACAGGAAACAAAACATCTGGGGATTCACGTTGTAATAAACAAAAACCTCTTATGTTCATCGACCGAATATTCCCTTAAGAACGCTAGCTTTCGGCTTCACCCAGTCTGAGGTACACATCCGGCTGAACCAGCAGTAACAATCACAGAGGTGCTCCCCTTATGCCCTAGCCAAATTAACGGGAACGTAGGGCATAAACACAAGAGCCAGGCAACCTAGCATGGCCAAAACTTAAGTCATATCGATGCATATAATGGTGAAGAAAAGGCACATATGGGAAGAAAACGCATATGTGGCTGGCAGAAAGCCATTAAAGTAGTTATATTTAGCTTCCGTATAGGAAGCCCCCAGGTATAGTGTGCATGCCTAGTGCGGCCGGAGCGATCAGAGCATCCGTACAATTTTTAATGTTGTATGCGAAAGGGAAAAAGAGGGCGAGAAAGGAAGAAAGAGAACAAAATTGAAGAAGCGGAGGTAAGGAGACGAACGCTGAGTTCAGCACTAAGCGTAGAATCTTTGGAGTCTGGCCGCGTTCCATGGGTTCGACTCGAGTCTGTTATCAGATGCATTGCGCAGACAGTATGCCCCTCCGGTGAGAACTTTATCAATGATGAAGGGACCCTCCCACTTTGGTTTGAGCTTGTCCTTCTTCTTCTCCAGGAGGTGTAGAACTAGTTCACCAATGTTATAAGTTTTGGCCCGCTCTTCTCTGCTTTGATCCCTTCAAGCATGTTGCTGATAGAATGCGGAATGGGCTTTTGCGACGTCACGCTCCTCCTCCGGAGCATCTAAGTTGTCCTGTCGATCTAGTTCGGTCTCCTTCTCTTTGTACATGCACACGCGAGGTGAGTCATGGATTATGTTGCAGGGTAGAACTGCTTCTGTGCCGTATACCATAAAAAATGGTGTGTATCCGGTGGTACGATTCGGCGTGGTCCGCGGCCCCTAGAGTACGGAGTGGAGCTCCTCGACCCAATGCGTGTCTAATTCCTTCAAGGATCGCACTAGTCTGGGTTTGATGCTGCTCATAATAAGACCATTTGCACGTTCGACTTGACCGTTTGTTTGAGGGTGATAGACAGAAGCGTAATCGAGCTTGATGCCCATGTTGCTGCACCAAGTTTTCACCTCATCGGCTGTAAAATTCTTGCCATTGTCAGTGATGATATTGTGGGGGACACCGTAACGGTGTACAACCCCTGATATGAAGTCTATCACTGGTCCGAATTCGGCAATTTTAACTGGTTTGGCTTCTATCCATTTGGTGAATTTGTCCACCATGACCAATAAGTATTTTTTCTTATGGCTTCCCCCTTTAAGGGGTTCGACCATGTCCATCCCCCAGACCACGAAGGGCCAAGTGATGGGGATTGTTTAGAGAGCGGTAGGAGGCATATGGCTCTGATTGGCGAAGAGTTGGCAACCAACACTACAAGGATCCGGGTCTATTGCAACAAAAAAAATTGTTGCTGTTTCGTGGCGATAAGTACCTATTGCCACGAAACAACATTCGTTGGCAGCCGTTGCAACTGGACACATGGTAATAGGTTATTACCACAGAAAGGCAATTGTGGCAATAAAGTGTGCTATTGCAACATCCATGCGGGAAGTTGCCACATGTTTTCCCGTGGCAACACTCACCTGATGCCACAATTTGCTTTGTGGAGATAGCTTTAATGCAACATGTACCGAATTGTGGAGACTGGTATGGCGTGGCGATAGACATTTGTGGCAACAACCTATGCCAACGACGGCCATTTCATGGCGCATTACTCTTTTGTGGCAATAATCAATTGTGGCAACAAACTATGACAACAATCCTTATTTTCGTGGCATCAGGCATGTTGCCACGACCCACTATACTTGTGGCAATAAACTATGGCAACAATTCTTGTTTTCGTGGCATTAGGCATGTTGCCACGACCCACTGCGCTTGTGGCATTAACTTATGGCAACAAATATTCCAATCGTCGTAACAGGAAATTGCAACGTACTTCTTTTGATGGTGACAAATAGGTATCACAACGAGTAACATCTTTGTAGCGAGAAATTATTGCGACAATTTAAACTTTCCGTGGCGATACTCTATTTCAACAAACTTACTTTGGTGGCGCTAAACTGTTATCGCGTCATGAAATTTTTTGCGGCGCCAAGCTATTACAACAATATAAAGTGCTCCGTTGCAACATCCTAGTGCAACAAAACAGATAGGCGTAGCAACTGAGATATGATGCAACACTATATTTTTAGTGGTGCTAGCATGTGGCAACCAACAGTGGGTTGTGGTAATAGTCTATTGCAACCGTAATTTTTTTTACGGGGTTTCAATTACAATATTCAAAACCATACGTATAATATGTAGATTCATACAATTCATAATTCTAATAGAAAATATCCATCAAATAAAACTCAAATGTAATTTAGCCATCCTAATTAACTTCAAAGACTAAACTGCCCGTGATCTAGAGTCCAGTCCAGCTAGTTCTTTGGATCCTGCAATCAAGAAATAAAAAAGTTCTAGTTAATGAGTCAAACATAACATATGCCATAGAATTATGCCAGCTCCATTGTTAAAAACTATTGCCAGACTAACTAGCTAATACTGTGTCAGCAAGCATGTAACTAAGGCATCAGAACAACTATACAAGTGTGAATGGCCAAGGCATAACCTAAAGTACATCTACTAAAAGGTTTTTTTTGAGAAAAAAACATTGCTTTTAACTTAATGGTGTTGGGCTGAATCACCCAAAACACAGAGCAGCCACAAGGGCTAGTACATCGGCCCCCCATTCCAGTTAGGTTCTAACATCCTATCAAGACTAGCAAGCTCATGAGCAACAAAGTTGCCGAGCACGACATACATTTCTTTCATAATAAGAAAACCATAATATGAGCGGGTACTTGGTATCCTAAATAACAGTAGGATAAGCCGACGAGTCCACCTTATTGATATTAAGTGCTTCCATCAGGAGCTGCGAGTCCGTTTAAAAAACGACCCTCACGACCCCTATATCAACAGGAAGAGATACTACATGGGACATTGCAGTGGACTCATCAGCAAAGGCATCATGCGCATGATCATGACATCCTGCTTGTGCATACAGAATGGTACCATCGTCCAATCGTACATCTACTAAAAGCTCCTGCTATTGATTTAAGTTATGACTAGATGTATAGTTTCAGTTAAGTTCATGTCCCTAGCTAGCACATATTCATTTTTTGTTTAAGTTGTGACTCGATGCAGCAACAACACATGGTAAAAGAGAAGAAGCAGCTAGCTAATTATGAAGACCAATGACGTATAAAATGCAGGTGAACATGAAGAGAAAGCAATGTTGTGACTTCCCATTGCTTTAAACATTCGAGATTGCCTTGCTGCAGCTTGTATGAGCGCATTTGAAGAAATAGCAGTCGGCCTTGAACCTGGAGTCTTATTAGGACTAGATGTCTGTGAAAGAATATTTTGCAAGTTTGGATTACTATTTTCTTTGTCAACCCTCTTCGTAGGAACCTGTAAATAGAAGTGCACTTTTAGCAATGCAAGTAAGCAACATAAATCTTACAAGGTCACAAGCATATGACTGTAATCACCATCACTGTTGGGTTTCCATCTGTTTGCTCAATTCTATAAACTTTGCCATCATGTTTTTTTCAAATTCCAGTCTTGATGTTCGCTCCTCTTGCAACAATCTTTCCCTTTCAGCACGCTCTTCTTTTAACCTCTCCTCAAGTTGTTCCCTCTCAGCACGCTCCAAGTTAATCCTCTCTTGTGTGTTAGCACGTTCAGCTTGTAGTTGATCTTCTAAGTCATTGACCTGCTGGCTGAGCTAAGAATTTCGCTCCTGGGTGGCTGCTGTAACAAGGCTCAACCAGAAGGTTCTATAGCAGAGGGGTACATACTTGAAGAGTGCATGACTTTTTGCAGTCGATTCGTTGATGGAATGCCTACCAAGCTAAGTCAGTCCGAACGTCATGAAGACGGGGGTACAGATCAATCACCAACAGGGATTAGCATAATGAGTACAGTTGATTACTCCAAGAAAGGTTTTGTTTGTGAATCATTGTCTTTGGCTGAGATTAATCAAATGAGGCATTTCATAATAACAAACTGGGAGGAAACCGCGCCATGGATTGAGTAAGGATACTTATGTATTTAATTCACATCATGATATGCTTTAATACTTTCCTGTTCAACTAACAATCATTTCTCTTTGAAGTGAACATCGTGATGAGCTCAGAAGGAACAATTCTCCTAATCCTAAAAAGCAGCACAAGGAAGAGTTTGTTGGTTGGTTTGAGAGACGGGTAATTTTCTTTCGCATTTTCACTAATGTTCCTTGTAATAACGTACCAACGCCGTACACTACACTCACACATATTCTATTTCATGAAACAGATCACAGAACTCCACAATGATGGGAAGGTCAATAATCTTATTTATGCACTAGCTAAAGGACCTGATCACCTAGCTCGAGTATACAACCGTACAGTTCTGAATGGATATTTCTTTCGGAATTCCTATATAGAGCAGGACTTGAGTACCCAAAATAATGGCGTCATAGTCAAGGGCGATGCAAACACATGTAATATTGATTATTACGGGGTGATCAAGAAAATCATATTTCTTGACTTTCCTCCTGATAAGGAGGTTGTTCTATTCCAGTGTGACTGGTTTGATGTGCCTCCTGCCAACAAAACTGAGAGTAAGGGGTATAAGAAGGACAAATATGGAATTATTGACCTTGACACTACTCTACACAAATTCCAGGGAGACCCTTACATTCTAGGCCTCCAAGCTCAACAGGTTTTCTACGTGAGAGATGTGAAGAACCCTGATTGGGCAGCTGTTATTAAAATGAATCCACGAAATTTGTTTGCTCCTTCTGTTTTAAATGGTGTAGGCCTTGATGAAGCTGTTGAAGCTGATGAGGGTGGTGAGGCAGATGTACTGGATGTCGTCAATGCAGAAATTACAGTGCCAAAAATTACAGTACGTGAAGAGATCACTAGTTGGTGTAGAAATGATGATGAAGGATCCAGCATTGATGTTTCAGCCATAGAAAATATAAAACCTATTGAGTTTGAAGATGTCCAATTCGAATTTGATGATGATATGGATGATGACGAGGCTTACGTAAATGATGGCCATGTTGCTCCTTTGGGACAAGAAGAATTGGATGATGACCAGGGGTTCTTTGTATAGTTTTTAATTTCTTGGTAAGGTGCTTTTCACATGTGTAAGCCATGAGTATAAGTTCCTGAACTGTTATGATGGTTACCTACGAGAAATATCTCTCCTGAAGTTTAATCTGATATAAAACGGGTTGAAACAAGGCATGTCTGCATAGGGTCATATGTTGCGGCAAATGGGAACAAGAGCTAGTCCCCAGCACTAACAATTTGGTGATGAAGAGAAGAGAAGAGTAGTTGCTGTTCTTTTAGTGTTGTTGCTATTTTCCTTTTGACAGTGATGCTATGTACACACTGTTGCTACGAACTTATGGTCTTTTAGTGTTTTTGCTATTTTCACTACTTTTCCTTGAACTTATGATCTTTTGTGTGAACAATCTATACAAGTATAGCTGCTGAAACTTGTGTGCTGTCATTTTGAAACATTTGTTATATATCTCGCTAAGATGGTTTGTTATATCCTACTGAAATCTTGTGTCATATGTCCTTGTATATATCTTGATGTAGTGTTGTTGATCTGGTGATGAATTCTTGCTGAAAATTAGTCTGGGATACAACTGTTATGCTGCTCAATTGGTGGCTGAAGAGCTGTTCAAATGAAGCCTGGGAGTGTTTAAAAATAGCTAGTATGCAGCCTTGCACAATTTCTCTATTTAACACATAATTTCATATTGAATCTCCTTTTTTATTAAGAGCACATATAAATACATCACATCAAGCAAGATACAGAAAAGTTAGGAAGAGAATGTGTGGTGCTCAGTTCTCACGACTCACCTTTGTGAGAAGGGCACTGAGCTTGCCGTCTTTCGGGTGCCGAGCACGACCTTGCTACCGGAGGAGGTCAGTAGGGTGAGTGGATGAGACCCTGGAGGTGCAAGAAACCCTAAAGTGAAGGGCGCCCCCGAGTGTGCAATGCTTCGCACACGCGTAGAGCATTCCTCCAAGTTGTGGTACCACCGATGTCCACTTTGCAAGATATGTGACTAAAATGCAACTTAGGTGCAAGTTGTGGTACCTAATGTGTTAATAACTCTGTAAACTAGTACGCCCCTTTAATCAGATCCTGCCAAATAGTATAATAAATAAAGGAAAAAATCAGGAGCACAATAGAGAATATCGTTGTAATATCCTGCTCCTTTTTGGCAACACTAGAGGATTGTTGCATTATGTTGTACGTATTACCATGGATGCTCAATTTGTCGCAATATGTAATAGTTATTGCAACGCAACGAAGGTGAGGCAAAAAGTCACCCTATTACTACCAATACATGCTTTGTTGCAGTAGTATCTCTGACTAGCGCCACATGTCAGAGGTGTTGCAATAGTATCTATGTACTTTGTTGCAATACCTAGCCTTTATTGCAACAAGATGACCAATTCACGCAACGGGACAGGGCTGTCGCAATATCACTACCATATTACAACGACGATGCAGCTTGTGGCAATACATGGCTTCTATTGCAACAAAACGAGCACTTAGTGCGATGAAACGAAATTGTGGCAATATGTAGATCCTATTACCACGATCTGGAATTTTGTGGAAATATAGCATTTTATTGCAACAAAAGATAGTTGTAGCAATAATTTTTGTTGCAATAGACCGGAATCCTTGTAGTGCAACGCAATGTTGGACAAGGTCCTGTGCATCTGCCCGGGCTATCGGCCAGTAAAAACCTGTTCGAAAGGCCTTGCTTACAAGTGCCCAAGCTGCAGCGTGGTGCCCACCAAGTCCGGAATGGATTTCGGCTAAGAGCTGCCGCCCTTCCTCTTCGGAGATGCATCGTTGGAGCACTCCAGTAGTGCTCTTCTTGTAGAGCTCTCCTTCATGGACTTTGTAGGCCTTAGAGCGTCGCACAATACAACGTGCCTCGTTTTGGTCATCAGGGAGCTCTTGCCTAGTTAGGTAGGCCAAGAAGGGCTCGATCCACGGGGCGATGAAAGCCATGATTTCATGGGCCGAAGGTGTTATTTCGGTGGCAGAGCCTCCGATTACGTCAGATGCTTCGGAATCTGGGGTTGTATTTGGAGCCAGACTAATATTGCCGGACTCACCTTCCCATACCATGTACGGCTTGAACAGCCTTTCCAAGAATATATTAGATGGGACGGGGTCACGTTTAGCACCGATGCAGGTGAGGATATCCGCCGCTTGGTTTTTTTCTCTGACCACGTGGTGGAATTCGAGCCCCTCGAACTGAGCTGACATTTTGAGCATGGCATTACAATAAGCCACCATTTTCGGATCTCTGGCATCGAAGTCTCCATTTATCTGAGACATTGCGAGGTTCGAGTCCCCGCGTAATTCGAGGCATTGGATGCCCATGGAGACTGCCATCCGAAGACCATGCAACAGAGCCTCGTATTCGGCTGCATTCTTGGAGTCTGTGTATAATATTTGGAGTATGTATTGGACCGTGTCTCCGGTGGGGGATGTCAGGACGACACCCGCTCCCAATCCGGCCAGCATTTTGGAGCCGTCGAAGTGCATAATCCAATTGGAGTACGCGCTGTACTCTTTAGGGAGCTCGGCTTCTGTCCATTCGGCGACAAAGTCAGCCAGTACTTGCGACTTAATGGCCCACCGTGGTTTGTATGTGATGTCGAACGGAAGGAGCTCGATAGCCCATTTAGCAATTTGGCCCGTTGCATCACGGTTGTTTATTATATCATTGAGTGGTACTTCGGAGGCCACCGTAATCGAACACTCTTGAAAGTAGTGTCGTAGCTTCCAGCATGCCATGAAGACCGGTACACTATCTTTTGATAGTGTGGGTACCGAGATTTGCATGGAGTGACGATAGTGGACACGTAAAATACCTGCTTTTGGAGCAGGAACTTGTGTCCGTCTGCTTCTCGTTTGACGACGAGCATTGCGCTTACAACTTGGTGTGTTGCAGCTATGTATAATAGCATGGGCTCGCTAGTATTTGGCGCGGTCAGAACTGGATTGGTGTCCAAGAGTGCCTTTATTTCTTCCAGTCTGGCCATGGCCACATCCGTCCACTCGAAGTGTTCGGTGCGTCGAAGAAGGCGATAAAGAGGTAGTGCCTTTTCTCCTAATCGGGAGAGGAAGCTGCTTAGGGCAGCCACACATCCAGTTAGTTTCTGGATCTGCTTGAGGTCTGTTGGGATAGCCAACTGTGACAGAGCTCGAAGTTTTGCCGGATTTGCTTCAATTCCTCTATTGGAAACGATGAAGCCGAGCAATTTCCTAGAGGGCACACCGAAGACACATTTCTCCGGGTTGAGCTTGATGTCGTATGTTCGGAGGTTGTCGAACGTGAGCCTCAAGTCATCTATTAAAGTTTCAACGTGTCTTGTTTTGATGACCACATCGTCTACATAAGCCTCTACTATTTTGCCAATTTGTTTTTCCAGGCATGTCTGAATCATGCGTTGATAAGTTGTGCCGGTGTTTTTGAGCCCGAAAGGCATGGTGTTGAAACATAAGGGGCCGTATGGCGTAATGAAGGCCATTGCGGCTTGGTAGGACTCCGCCATCTTGATTTGATGGTATCCAAAGTATGCGTCGAGGAAACACAATGAGTCGTGTCCTACGGTGGCGTCGATGATTTGATCAATGCGGGGAAGGGGGAATGGGCCCTTGGGGCAAGCCTTATTGAAGTCCTTGAAATCGACACATAGGCGCCAGGATTTGTCCTTCTTTGGTATCATTACCAAGTTTGCCAGCCAATCCGGATGTTTGATGTCTCTGATGAATCCGGCCTCGAGTAGCTTGGCTAGCTCTTCTCCCATGGCTTGCCGCTTAGGCTCTGAGAAGTACCTAAGAGTGTTCTTGAATGGCTTGTATCCTTTCAGTATATTGAGGCTGTGTTCGGCCAGCCTGCGTGGGATGACCGGCATGTATGAAGGATGCCTGGCAAAAATATCCCAATTCTCACGCAGGAAATCTCGCAGTGCGGCGTCTATTGTGGGGTTCAACTGTGTCCCAATGGAAGCTGTCTTTGTAGGGTCCGTTGGGTGGACCTGGAATTTGACTATCTCGTCTGCGGGTTTGAAAGAGGTGGACTTGGGTCGCTTGTCGAGTATCACATCATCTCTATCCACTGTTGCTTGCAGGGTTATCAGTTCTTCGACCGCAAGGGCTTCTAATAATGCCTCCAGGGCGAGTGTGGCGGTTTTATTTTCGTCGTGGAGTGCGACATCCGGGTCACTAGCTAGGGTGATGATTCCATTGGGCCCGGGCATTTTGAGCTTCATGTACCTGTAATGGGGCATAGCATGGAAACTCGTGAATGCGTCCCGCCCAAAGAGGGTGTGGTATCCGCTGCTGAAGGGGCCACTTGGAATGTAATTTCTGTGGACCTGTAATTCTCCGGTGTGCCGAATACCACATCTAGTGTGATTTTTCCCGCACATCGCGCCTCCTGACTAGGGATGATTCCCCTAAAGGTTGTGCTGCTTTGCTCAATGCGGATCTTGTAAATTTCCATCTTGTTAAGGGTTTCCTCATAAATGAGGTTTAGTCCGCTTCCGCCGTCCATGAGCACTTTAGTGAGCCGGAAGCTGTCCATGATTGGACTGAGGACCAAAGTGGCTGGTGCCCAAAATGTTTGGAATTGAGGTTTGTCACTGGCATTGTAAGTTATAGCTGTGTCATTCCATGGATTTATTGTTGCCACGTGGCAAACTTCGGCGAGACTGCGCTGAGCTCGCTTGCGCCTATTGTTTGAGGTGAAAGTCTCGAAGACTGTAAATACCGTATTGTTATTTCCAGCGGGGTGTTGCTCTGCTGTATGGTCTATGAGGAGATCCTCGCCGCTCTTTGCTACCTGCCAGAGTATCCAACATGCTCTAAGGCTATGAGTTGGCGTGGTATCCGGTGTACTGTGAATTTTGCATGGCCCATTGAGCCATTCCTCCAATACGGTTCCACGCCTTGTATCGGGCTTTGGTTTTTTGGTAATTGAATCGGGTAACTTACGAGAGTTTGCCCTTTTAGTTCGGACTAAGGGTTTAGTGAGAGCCGGATTGTCCCAGAAGTTTGTTTGGGTTTTCCAAGCGCTTTCCGTTGTGCAGTATTTCTGCGCTATGTCCGCTAAGTCAGCAAAGCGTACTATGTCACGGCGACTTATAGCGTTGAGGATCCCTTTATCGATGCAATTTTTGCAAAAGAGGGAGATTGCATCTTCCTCGCGACAGTCCTTGACCCTGTTAATCACAAGGAGGAATCTGGCCCAGTAATGATGTACTGTCTCTTGGGGATCTAGTCTGATATGCGAAAGATTGAATAAATCTGGGTGGGTGGGTGGTTTTGAATCCGAATCCTGACCCAATCTAAGACCCAGGGGCAAGGAAGCTTCCGATCTTAACGGCTCGAGCTCTGGGATGTTGCCCAATTTCTTTGGCCCGCCGCCGGATTCTGAATTCGGGGTTTGGGTCATGTCCTCCCGCGGGCGGGCGTCCGACTCAGAGAGCTCGGAAATCCGGACATAGTTCGTCCTCAAAATAGAGGGAAAATTCGTATGATGCTCCTCCACTACCGCTATCTCATGGGTGACCGGCGGAGAAAAATCTCCCTTTTGTCGGGTTTAAGCCCGATCCGATCATAGTCCGTAGCGACGCCCAGGGCGGTGATGCGATCCAAGAGCTCAATAAGAGAGGAGAGCTCCATTGGATCCATCTGTTCGGCGAGTTCCAAATCGACGTGGACGCTGTTTTTGATGACCTAAGAAGTCATCGTCGGCGCGACAGCCGATCGGGCAGTCCTGACGAAGCCGCCCAGCCGGAGAGTTTGGCCTAAGGCCAGAGCTCCCCCAGAGGCGATGTTGTCCTTGACAACGAGGCGAGCCATCAAGCCTTATAGCGACGACACAGAGGAACTCTCAATGAAAGCACCAATGTCGGTGTCAAAACCGGGGGATCTCGGGTAGGGGGTCCCGAACTGTGCGTCTAAGGCTAATGGTAATAGGAGATTGGGGACACAATGTTTACCCAGGTTCGGGCCCTCTCAATGGAGGTAATACCCTACTTCCTACTTGATTGATCTTGATGATATGAGTATTACAAGAGTTGATCTACCATGATATCGTAGAGGCTAAACCCTAAAAGCTAGCCTACGATTATGATTGTTGTTGTCCTACGGACTAAACCCTCCGGTTTATATAGACACCGGAGGGGGGCTAGGGTTACATAGAGTCGGTTACAGGGAAGGAGATCTATTATCCGAATCGCCAAGCTTGCCTTCCACGCAAAGGAGAGTCCCATCCAGACACGGGACGAAGTCTTCAATCTTGTATCTTCATAGTCCAACAGTCCGACCAAAGTATATATTCCAGCTGTCCGGATACCCCCTTATCCAGGACTCCCTCAGGCGGCGAGGCTCGCGCCTCCCTTGCCCGTTCATCCTCGTGAGGCCAGGAGGGACGCACTAGTGTGGAGCCAGCCCCCGTGGCCCTGCTGACTCCGGAGGCGCCTGCGCATGATGCCATCGATGAGGCTGCCGAGGCTCAGGAGGCCCCAATACCTGATGTCGTGATCACGCTGCCGTCTTCTCCTCCTACTCCACTGGCTGTCGTCTCCCCCACTCCTTCACCGTCTTGGATCGTGCTGCTGCCGAGCTGGGTCGGCTGCGAGAAGATGTCCAGGGCGCTGATCCCCGCCTGGTGGCTGGGCACCTGTAGTTGGTCTCCGGCTAGGTCCACTCTAACGCCTCCATCCGAGCGGCGCTGAGCTATGCTGTGTCGTCCCTCGAGGAGGAGAAGAAAGCCACCTCCCAGGCCAAGGCCGCCCGCGATGCGGCTTTGGGTGATGCTACAAATGTCTGAAGCCGCTACAAGGCACTGGAGGACGAGCTGCAAGGCCTGCATGACGAGCTTGCCAAGGAGGTCCGCGACCGCCAGGAGAAGGAGAAGGAGATGATGGCTCAAGAAGCTGCCGTCAGGGATCGGAACGCTGAGCTCTCGGCCGACCGCGGTCGGTTGGAGACGCTGGAGCAGGTGCTGAAGGCGGAGAGGGTTGAGTTGGACGCTAAGGCGAAGGTCTTGGCTGAGGATCGGGTGGCCTTTGCGAAGCTGGAGGAGAAAGCTCGCACAGTGCTGAAGACGCTCTACGACGGCGGCTTAGAGGAGCCGCTGGCTGGCGTGGGAGACGGTCCCGCCCAGCTACTTCCCTTCTTGGTCTAGGCGCTTGAAGATGTGGCGGACGGTATCGGCCCCACGGCCGAGGCCGAAGCTCGCGTCCTTTCTTCCGCAGCAGTGACGTGCATCCTCAGCCACGTCTACCTTCGTGACCCCAACGTCGACCTCGATAGTCTGCTGGAGCCTGTGAGCGGCGAGCTTTCCACTGCCGCTGCTGAGGCTGTGAAGGGACGAGCGGAGGCCTTGCTGGCGAAGTTTCGCACCTTCAGCACCAGGCCCAAGCAAGGTGCGGCCAGCTCTGCAGCTTCAGGAAGTGGAGCTGTCAAGTGTAACCCCACCATGAGCGACGGCGCTGCCCAGGAGTGATTTCTTCACGGCTTCTATCCTGTTTTAATTCCTGCAACATGCACCGTGCCTCGTGGAGGCATTTAAACTTGTGTTTGGCATTGTGAGAACAATCTATGGTCTGTAATATTTGCTTCTGAATTTCCAAGAATTTGCAGTTTTCCTTCCTATTTGCCTTGTGTTCTACGTCGGCAGGGCCCGGCCCCGCGCATACCTCAACCGCCGTTAGCCCCAATCGGAAACCAGGACGGAACCAAGGAGTGAGGGGCTATGTGACCAGTTAGGCTCCTGAGTCGCGATGCTCAGGAGTCCCCCTTGACGCACAAACAACAATTAGCGAGGGAGGTGTAGGAGTGGATTTGTCGTTCTACATCGGCAGGGCCCAGCCCCGCGCATACCACAGCCGCCGTTAGCCTTTCGGAACTAAGGGATGAGGGGCTACGTGACCAGTTAGGCTCCTGAGTCGCGATGCTTAGGAGTCCCCCTTGATGCTCAAACGGTCTTCGTACCTTGGCTCTGCTCGGGGAGGGGCGCGCGACAACCAGGTCCGAGGGACCTGGCTGGGTGGCGTGAGCTCGGGCGTGGCCTGGACGCAGCCCTCGTGTCCAGCCCCCTCGCGCGGCCCCGAGGGGAGGCGTTGTGATAGGGCCGGACACTGAGCTCTGGGCTCCCTGAGGTTGATGCAGCCATGGGCCGCCTCAGTTGTTTATCACCAGCGCAGAGCATAGCGCTTTCATATGTGTACGGGCATAGCTGCTCCTCGGTAGTGTCGTCAACCAGCGCGGAGCATGGTGCTTCCACTGGTACGTGGGAGGGTCCCCCCCTCCGGGAGGAGCCCCCGGGGCGTGTACAGCCCCACCCTGACACGTGGCTGGCACGGCAGGGCTAGACGAGGGGTATCTGGGCACCCGTGAGCCAGCGCGGGACTCACGGGGCCTTACCTCAAGGCAGGCTGTGCCTGGCTCTGGGCCTTTGTTGGCGGTACATTCCTGCAAGATTGGTTAGATGCCAATGCTCTACGTCCTCAGGTCCTGGCCCTCGAGCGAGCTCAGCCGTCGCTGGTATGCTAGGTCGGGATGCCGTGGACAAGGCCAGGAGGTGAGGGCTAGAGAGCCAGTAAGAGCCCATGAGTCGCGATGCTCAGGCGCCCCCCTTTTAACGTGCAAGCGATTAGCATGAAGGAGGAAAGGGCCTGTGGTAGGCAGCGGATGATAATCATAGCATGTCAAATATGCAAGGCACGTGACCTAGATAGATGCGTGAAAGATACACGTCACTGGGTCAGGCCCGAGCGGCTTGGGGATGATGCAGCCCGAGGGGCGCCCTAATAAGGTAAACTAAAGATATGAGCAAAAGAGATACATGCCGTAGGGACGGACCCACACGACCTGGGAATGATGCAGCCCTGTGGGCGCTCCCAACCGAGATGGAACCTGAAAGATGTCACCTGATACCATCGCACACGAAGGGATGTTGGAGTAGCAGACGACGCGTGGTGAGGAAGCCAATCTTCACGAGCCCTTGGGGCCCTGAGCCTCGGGAGGCTCTGGGGGTCCGGGCGACTCTTCGAGGACCATCTCCATCTCTGCCAGGACAGCACAATGCCTGGCATCCTGAGCCTCCAGAATGTTTCGCACCAGGCACTGATGAGCAGTGGCCGCATTTGGCAGGCCGAGAGGCATGCGAACGTAGCTGTGAGGTGGACCCTTGCAATGCCCCACGCGTGAAGGCCAGAAGCGCTCTTGAGACGCGGCTCGGTTGAGCCCTGGTACGTCGATGCAGACGCGCAGCCCGCCATCCTAGCCCGGATGGGGAGCTACGCCGGGAAAGCGGCGGCCGCCATGCATGACTCTTGATTCTTGTAGCTCCTAAGTGACTCCAGTGATGAACTCATGAGGGTTGGGCCCTCCTTTCCTCGTACCTTCCAGAGGGAAACGTGCCATGAAGCATGCCTCCAAGTGGTGCCCGAGCGCCTCCCTCGTGATCTTGGCAAAGTCAGTGGCCCTCCAGGAGAGAGCCCCCAAGCCTTGCTCGAGGAGGGCGCCGGGCGCGCCTTCCTATGCGATGGAGGGAGGCGCCCCTTGGACGGGCACGGATCCTGGCGCTGCGCCATCGGAGGTGTCTGCCTCCTGAGGTCTCAGGCCAGGTGATGTCTTCTTCTTCTTGGGAACTGCATCGGGAAGGCTCCCGCTCTCGCAATCTGGGTCTTCGATTGATGCGGCCTGGAAGGCACGCTCGAGAGAACACACTGCATCCTTCTCCTCACAGGGGACTGTGATGACTCCGCCGCTTCCTGGCATCTTGAGGACATTCTAGACATGGTGAGTCACTACCATGAACTTGGCTAGGGCTGGATACCCGAGGATGGCGTTGTGCGGCAAGCGAATGTGGGCGATGTCGAAGTCGATGAGCTCAGTGCGGTAGTTTTTGCACTGTCCAAAGGTGACAGGGAGGGGGACCTGCCCTATCGGGGTGGTAGAACCATCAGTGACTCCTGAGAAAGGTTTGGTTGGCTGAAGCTGATCATACGACACTTGGAGATTGTTGAATGTCTCGACAGACAGAACGTTGAGCCATGCGCCACCATCGATGAGGGTTCTGGTGACCTGCACATTGCTGACGACTGGGGAACAGAGCATTCGGAGGACCCCAGCTGTCCCTGCGCACTTGAGCTGATCCGCTGAGCTGAACGTGATGGCACACGTGGACCACCTGAGAGGGCGTGAGGCCTCGAGCTTTGGGAGGACTGCATTCACCTCGCGAGCAAACTGCTTGAAGATACGCTGAGAGGCTGGGGCCTGAGCTCCGCCCAAGATGCAAGCGATAGCATGCAGCTCCTGGAAGCCCCCAGCCCCCTCATCCTGATGCTGGTCTTCGTTCCTCCTTGGTGGCGGTGGCAGAGGAGGAAGGCCTGCGTTGCCTTGCGGGCGATCCTCAAGAGGCTGATCCCTCCAAGCCCCCTCGCGAGGCTGGTCCTGCCAGTGGTCCTCGCGTGGCCGGTCACGCCACCCTTGGCGAGGGCCACGATCTTCCCATTGTCCTCCACCTCTTCCTCCTCCTCGGCCATAGTCCCTATCGCTATGCTCGAGGCGTCGGCCGACATGTCCTTCTCGCACGGCCCTGAGCTCTTGGCATTCATTGGTGTTGTGGGTGTGGAGGTCGTGGTACACGCAGTACCGGCTGCACTTGGATGACTCCGGCTGATCTCTGCCACGCTTGGTGTCTGGCTCAGCTGCGAGCACACCTGCTCCTTTTCACTTCACGCCCTTAGCCTTTGACTTCTCCTTTTCAGGATCAGCGGCTGGGAGCTCGAGGAGGGAGAGGCGTCCCTCCTCAGCCCTGGCGCACTTGGTCGCCAAGTTGAATAGCTCCAGAGATATGCACAAATCTTCGTGGATCGCCAGTTCCTCCTTCATCTTGATGTCATGGGCGCCATCAGAGAAGGCTGAGATGATGGCCTCCTCAGTCACCTTGGGGATCTTGAGGCGTACGTTGTTGAAGCGTTGGATGTACTTCTGCAGGGTCTCTCCTGGTTGCTGCTTGATGCGGCACAAGTCACTCATGGCTGGGGGTCAATCACGAGTGCCCTGGAAGTTGGCGATGAAGCGGGTGCGCATCTCGTCCCAAGAGGGGATCGTGCTGGGAGGCAGGTTCAGGAGCCAGGTGCGGGCACCGTCCTTGAGCGCCATGGGGAACCAATTCGCCATGACTTTTTCGTCTCTGTTGGCCCGCTTCGATGCCCAGCTCGTAGAGCTGGAGGAACTCCGCGGGGTCGGTGGTGCCATCGTAGCGAGGAGGCAGATCCGGCTTGAACTTGCCCGGCTAGGCCACGCTGCGCACCTCGGCGGTGAAGGCACGGAAGCCTGCGGTAGCCACTGGTTGCCTTTGCTGATGCGGGGCTTGATCCTGGGGGTCTCCGTGCGCTGCCGCCAGGAGCAGCACTGGGTCTTGATGTGCTGGAGCAGGAGCGCAATCATGGCGCACTGGTGCGGGGAGCACGCGAGCACCTTCTTGGGGAGTAGGCGGCAGAGGCGCCTCCGGAGATGCATTACCCGCGCAGGACGGAGGGCGAGGCAGCGAGAGGGACGGCGCAGGGGAGCCCCCTGCGGCGCTGACGAGCTTCGTAATGCGAGCGAGCCACTCTTCGTAGAGGTCATCGACGGGACGGTAGCATAGGATCTCACGTGCCAGGAGCAACATGGCATGCGCGTTCGCAGGAGCGCGACGGGTGTGCGACGACGAGCCTGCCGGAGTCAGCAATGGTGTGGTGGTGCGGCCTTCCCGCCGCATCAAGGGATGCAGCGACAACGCCTGCTGCTTGTTCCCCGCCAAGCCGGTGGCGGCGTGGGCGGCAGGCAAGGGGAACAATGGGGAGGCCCACCGACGGGAGCCGTCTGGGCGACGTGGGCGGCGAGGGCAGCCCGACACTCGGCACGAGCTCGGCGAGCGTCATCCATGGACGCGACGAACGATGGAACATGAGACGGAGGAAGAAAAGATTCTGGCACACCCCTACCTAGTGCACCAAATGTCGGATGTGTGGTTCCGGCAAGACCGTTAAGGTTCGAACTCTGGGGTGCGCATGAAGATCTCCCCCCTACCTATCCACGTTCCAATGCCTCACTAAGAGACTAGACTAGCAAGATGAACAACACAAGGGACACGAAGTTTATACTCGTTCAGGCCACCATTGTGGTGTAATACCCTACTCCAGTGTGTGGTGTGTGGATTTCCCCAGGGGCTAATGATGAACAGTACAAAGGAAGAACAGCCTCGCGAGGGGTGTTCTTATGGTGGTGTTCTGCTTGGGAAGGATTCGATCCAAGATGCCTGCTCTCGATGAGCCGTCCCTCCTACTGTGGTGGCTAGCCCTATATATAGAGGCCCTGGTCCTCTGCCCAAATATTGAGCGGGAAGGGCGCCAACAACGGCCATTTTGAAGGGGAACATCTAGTACAGCTTGTCCTGACTAAAGTTGGTCTTCGACTGCCAAAGGCTCTTACGATGATGTCGTCTTGGGCTCCATGGTGACCTCCATCCTGCCGCTCTACTGGTCTTTGTTTTGTTGCACTGAAATGGCAACCTTTACTTGACGCCTCGGTACTCCGCGCCTGCGCTAGCCCCTTTTGCACCAAAGAGGAAACAAGGACACTGGACAGGCCAACGCCCGCCTGGCGCCCGCCTGGCCTCGATCGTCATGGCTTGCGTCATGAGCACCTCGTGATGTACCTTTGCCTTGATCTCTCTGCCTCCTCGCGAGCTTGCCTGGCGAGGCCGCTCCTGAGGAAGCTTCATGTCGTCCGCCCTGCGAGGCTTGGCCCCTCGCGAGGGTCTTGAGTTTGAGTCGATGAAGATAGGCCGCATTGGGCCACCACTCGAGCCACGCCGCAGGCCACAAACAGGCAAGTCTGGGGACCCCCGTTCCCAGAACAACGACAAATCCCATGGTATGATGTGTAAACACAGCCCCCTGGCGAATGGAAGTTGCATAGCACGGTAATCATCGCCGGTTATGTGATCGATGATTGGTTTGATGATTGGATAATTGAGCCCGAGGAACAAGGAGTGGTTGCCGAGGCTGTAAACCCGCCTCCAGTTGAATATGCCTGGCCCAACGGAGCTGGGATCCTTTTCGAACACGAAGCAGCCATAGCCATCAATGTCACGAACGCCCACACATTGTACTGCATGTGGTTTGATATAATGGTTTGGTCAATTTGGTACGTGCGAATGAGCATCAAATGACCGCCATCGGCTGAATGAGCGATAAACCACCACCCATCGGCTAGTATGATTCCAGGTCCTGGAATCATGAAGGCCAACACATTTGCGTCTGCTGCAACAATTCAAATTGGAGACCAAAAGGACAAAAATAAACAATCATGTTCAGAGTATGTGTGGAATTAAGATTATTATAACAGTGACACATATCATAGACAGAGAATTGCAATGCCGTGGTCATAATCATACCCCAAGTTAGAAAAATAAGCCAATGGCTTTCATATTCTAGCAATATGTCATGGTTCAAACATCATGTAACAATGAGAGGAAAATAGCTATGACAGAGCCTACTCATATTCTACCATAGCACGTACTACTACTGTTCTCATATCAACTCTAAGCAATAACATGCGTTGTTATAAAAATCTTGGAAACGAGAGTAACATATAGCAATCATGATGTTATGCTCATAATATGTATTCTAACAATCATTAGATGCCAATTGTTCTCATATCAACTCTAACAATAACATGTGTGGTCTTAAAAATCTAGGAAATGAGAGGAACATATACTCCCTCCGTCCCAAAATAACAGTCTTAAGCTTAGTACAACTTTGTACTATAGCTAGTAAAAATTTGAGACACTTATTTTGGGACGGAGGGAGTAGCAATGATGTGGTTATAGACATACTATCTATTCTAAATTTGTAACAATGAACAGGCAGTCATATTCATAAGGTAAAGATGAGATGAGATAGAACAATTACACGACGATAGATTCCACCAGTATAGGCAGCCAATCTGTGCGTCCACCGTGTAAACGATGCCATCGTGCACTATCGCATCAGACAGAAATGTTGCCTCAACAGGATTGATGATGAGCCATAACCATGTATGGTGACCGGATTCCAGATAGACTAATCCCATGTCGAACAAGGCAATGAGCTTGTAATCCATGTAGTCTTCTGATGGTGTGGGCACTTCGTAGATTACAACTTTCAGCAAACAGAGGTCGATCCAAAAGCTTGACGCGTCTCATGCGTAGTAGGCAGGAGTGTTCAGCGGGCCGCAAGGCTCAATGGCAACGATATCCAACGATGGAAGGGTGATCTCTCGCTGGGTGTAGATATCCACGAGACGCCATGGACTACCGGATTGGTGGATGAGGACGATCCAGTTGGCCTTCATGCCCGCCTAGTAGTGGCTGCGCATGAAGGATAGGTGGACGGGTAGTGGTAGCATGTCTGGGGGCACCACAAAAACCTCTGTAGGATCATCAAGTCGGTGTCTGGGCCACCTGCGAGGATCGGGCATCAGGAAGCAGGTGTCTTGAAAAGAGTCGGCCGGTTGCAAACGAGTAGAAGGTACAAAGACACAGAGCATGCGGCCAGACGGACAGTGCTGAGTAGGTCCATATGATTATAGATCTGCTCCAAGAGAACATCGGGGAGGGAATTCCAATCGCGGCTCTGCGTATCAGTCGGTTCTGCCATTGTGGTTTTCGGTGCCTGCGAGCCAGTGGGGAAGTGGATTCGGGCGGGCGAGTGAAGAAGCTTCTCATCGTGTAGACGAGCAGTGAGCGGGGGGATATGGTACACGCGAGCTACCAAGGAAGATGGCGCGGGTGGGCAAGCAGTGAGCAGGGGTAAATGGTGTGCGGCCGACGATGGAGAAGAGAGGAGGAAGAAGAGTGGAAGACAGGGAAGAAAGTGCATTAAATCTCAATTTTACTAGTACTACTACCAGGATATACCGTCCTTTGGAGTGTAAATAGTTACACCAATGACATGTGGGTCTACCACAAGAGGGCCCATATGTCAGTTAATGGAGGGCAGAGGTGCGTAGGCTTATTTGCGGAAGCATGCTTTATTGGCAAACATGATGGCAGTACTGGGTAAGGCTGATTTAGTAACACCAACACACTAGCTCAGCTTATTACTTACGTGTCCCATCTGCTGCAGCGTGTATTGTCACTTCACTGCGAAGACTAGTTGAATAGTTCTCTCTGGCCGAGATGGGGAATAATGGATCGTGAAGACTTCCTTTCTACAGTATCCCTATGCCTCTACGCTCACTTCACTCATTTTGCTCCGTACCTAGTCACTTGTTGAAATCTGTAGAAAGACAAATACTTTGTATTTGGGAACAGAGGGAGGCTTTTACTCCGTATTTGGGAACAGAGGGAGTATCACCATATGGAGGGAACAGAGGAAGCTTGAAATATGAACATGTCAATGTGAGGGAGTAAGCCCCATGCATGCATGCATGCATGCATGCGTGCGTGCAACATGCAACACTCACACGTACACATGGACGCACGCAACACTCACGCACCCATGCGGCACACAGCACACGATGCAACACACACGCTCACGCTCAAGTGCTCAACCTACTCCCTACGTCCGTGAAAGACTGTACATTTAGAGATTTACACATTGACCAGGGCATAATTAATGCCCAAAAGTAGCAGACTTATGTGTGCATGCGACCATTGAGAGAAGAAGATTAAATGAAGGCCGTTGCATGCTGTAATTAAGGATAGACATGTAGCCTATACCTACAGCACAAGTTGGCGCATTAGTCAATCTATATCGATTTAGGGGCTGCTTGGTTCTAGGCCTAGGAGTGCCACACTTTGCCATACAATGTTGCCAAACTTGTCTAAGGTTAGTTCTTCAAAATGAGAGCCACAAGTTGGCAAGCCTAAGGGAATCTTACCACACTTTTTGTGTGTATGTGATGTGGGACCATAGTGTGGCTTGCCTGAGATGTGGCTTGAACAAAACACACACCTAAGTTGATCAAACTTGCCTAACCTTAGACGTGGCAAGCTTTGGCAAACTTAGTCTCAAACCAAACAACCCCTTCGATTAAAGGCTAAATGCATTGGAAGTGTAGATGTACATCATGTACTACACTCTTTGTTTTATAGCCGATGTACACTCTTTGTTAGAAGACCGAGGGACTACACGTGCATGCACTCACATACACAGACAGGGTGGTTCGCGCACAAGGGTTGGACTCCTGTCACGCCTGTGTAAAGTTTTGTTTAACTGATTTCTTTGCTCTGCCAACTGACAGGTGGGACCCAAAAACCAGGTGACAATTTAACCAGTCAACAAAGTGCCACATCAACTATGTGGCTAGTCAATAGGGTGCAATATGGTGCTCTATGATGAGCTAGTGATCGTATAATCACCGCAAAACTATATATAGTGACTGTAAAGAGCGTACTGTTACATACGTTGACCGCCAGTGTAATTTTCTCATTTCAAATTAAGCCATATTAATCGGAAAGGACGCGGTATGGACTAGTACTGCTTTGATGTGTCCCGTCAACTCACCGAACAAGGAGAAGCTTGCTTACTACGCCTCTCCCTCGCCCACGCGCGCGGTGATTCGCAGGACGAGGAAAGGGTTTTGACTACAGCACCCTCTCCCTCTCCCTCTCCCTCGCCCTTGCCCTCGCCCTCACGGTGGACGTGCAGCAGTTCAATCGGTGTCAGATTGCCAGAAGCATATTGTACTGTAGTATCATCATTGTTGGACCTTCCGAAGAGGCAAAGAGCCAAGTGCAAGGTTCACACGAGTACGAACTGTTGAACCTCCCGAAGAGGCAAAGAGGCAAGAGCAAGGTTTTATAGGAGTTGTCATCCTAGTAGGAGTGTACTACAACTATAGCAAATGATGCTACTGTATGATGCCGCCACGTCACCTATATCCAAAGTTATGCCACCTTTTTTTCTCAAAGAGCGTGTTGGAGCCCGTGCAACAACCACACAAGTTGCACGTACACATAACACATTTACTAGTAATAAATTATAAAGGACAAATGCCAGTATGCCACACTCCAATTCATGTGATAAATTTGTGCACGACTAGTCTACATATATTCACAGCGCTACCGTTCACAATTATCATACTCCACTTACATGTTATAGATGGGTTACATGTCCTCCTCCGCTATGGATGGCATGATCCATAGTGGTGGGCAACGGGAATCATTGTCGTAGCTTTCTAGTCCGGTTCCACACGATGGACACTTATCCAAGATGAAGCGGCATAAATCAGGGATAGGGTGTCCTAGCATGTCGTTCATCCGGCGGTGCACACTGAAGACACAACCATGCTTCATGAACGCCAGGCCTTCTGTGTCGTGCACGGAAGGTGGCATCTGCTTCACAATGGGGTAGCTGTCCCCGATGAAAAGCGAGTACTCTCCAAGAGTGTTCATCAGCACCCATGTAGTATCATGGGGGTCGAACTCGGCGCCGTTCATCTGGTACACGCGGCATCTCAGATCTGGACACATGGTGACATACATAGTCAAGGTCCATGCATAATAATGTTGTGCTCAAATATGGTGGTCCGTAATACTATGTAGCAAATAGTACTACTCTGGTATAGAGGAAGTAAAATAACCGGCTTATTATATATAGCCACTCTTGGCTACATGGATGAGATAGTAAGACATGGAAAAACAAAAATGGTGGCAGCTAGTGGGTTCAAGTCTTCAAGGGCCTAGCTAGCTATACGCGTCCTCCAAGGTAAAAAGTACTCCTACTAGTACTACTAAGTATACTACTAGTACAACAATGAAAGAGAAGGCGAGAGGGTTAAAAAATGGAATACCTGGATAGATGGTGACGGTTCGATCGTGGTAGATTTTGTGACCATGTTGCACATCAGTGGTACCATGGGTAACGACTGTTAAGATAGTTGATCCCAATATACCAAAGTCAGCTACAAGGTTCCAAGTTAGACAGAATCGCAGATGCAAATGCACATCCAGGATCAGTGATCTTATTTTTGAGCGGGGGATGACTGGTCCGTGCAAAATAATGGAGTACTATTAGGGATGCAAATGATGGTTTGTGCATTCCGCTTGTAATCTCCCGTACCGTAGGATGGCAACCAGATGAAACAAGTCCCCTGGCTTGTCACCGCGAAGATGCAGCCTAGATGGCACATGGCGTCTTCGAACGTGTAGGGGTACAAATCTGCCGCCGCCAATATGCGCCAGCCTCTGCCGTTACTGCATCTTGCATTGATGGCAATACTTATGTCGAACACCGCGATGAGATAGTAATCGTCGTAGTGGCGTCGCTTTGTTGGCAGGTCCGCAATTGCTATCTTCTTCAATCTCATGTAGGCATCATCATATGTATTCAAGCCCAGCCAGTCCGGAAGGCCGATCCCAATGGTGGAGATGGGGTCTACTAGAACGGCCGCACTGTTGTGGATGTTGTGCAAAATGATGGTGGTATCCGGCCAGAGGTATGCAAGCCAATCTTCGTTGGCACCGACCCAGACCTATATATAAGACGGTGGGCAGCGGAGAAATTACGGGATGGAAATGGAATAACTAAGTACTACATGATCAAACTCCATCACTGACCTACTCATCGGACAAAATCCGACTACCTCTCAACGTCGGCAACTCTAGCGGAGTCAACGTGCAACCATGGCCAGGGAGCGGTGGACTGTTCGAAGGATTATCCCATAGAAGAACCTTCTCCTCGAGGACGCATGGAAGACCAACAAGCATGGCCTTTTCCCAAGCCTGTTTAAGCACCGTCTTGAAAAAGTTATTGCAGGAAGCACCGAGTCTCGCGGAGGTGAGGACGTCGGAGCGGCATGCAATTTCTCCCAGAGGATCATTGTCCAAGGTCTCCCAGCCCTGATGAGGAGGAGAACCGCCTGGCGAATCCATGGGAGCAGCGACGAACTGCCTTCTCTTCGGGGGGGGGACTGGCGAGGAGGAGATAAGAGCGTAGTAACCGCAGGGCCTCGTCCCTTCCAACTGTAGATCGTTCCGTAGCGAAGGGGTGAGGCTACTATTTACTACTAGTACTAGCATTATGGAACATTATGGGATTGCATTATATTGTAAATAATAGCACTATTAAGAAATTTTTGGCACTAGGTAGTAGTTTTTGGCGTGGATTAAGAAATTTTTGGTCTGTTTTTGCTATTTTTTGTACACGCCAACTAGTGTCAAAAAATGTCTTACATTATGTGACGGAGGAGTACGTACTCATACTGTAGCAGTACTAGTACTACTTTTTCTCAACTAGTAGTGCGATGTACTGTACTTCTAGTCTAGTCTAGTACAGTGCACCAGTTTTGAACTCTTGAATCTCAGGGCCAAGGAGCTACAGTTGGAAGTGGAGGGTACTACTGTTCTCTAGAACCATCGTTGTACTATCAATGCAAGGAAAGTACACCTGCATAGTGGCCTAGTGGGCACTCTCGGTGCTCTATTTAGCCGCTCCTCTCATGTAGCTGGCCTACTCAGCCGCTCCTCTCACGCACACACTGGCAGCCTGTTTATCAGCGACGGTTACTGCAGGGGAAGAACATTTGAGTTATTTGATACAGCGAGACTCGGCTTTTCGCTTCCATTTGTGGAGTTGTAATGGATCTCGTCAAACTTTGTTAGTAGTTCCTTCTTTATGAATGAGATGAAGCAAAGCTTTTGCCTCCGTTTCAAAAAAAACATCAAGAGGAATTTCTTTTATTGTAGATCCGATAATGGAGTGAATTCCATGTGTACAACGCCACAAGCTACAGAGTAGTAGTAGAGCACTTTACGTACAGAGCCATATTGCACAGTTCCCAATGCCCCGCCAGGCTTTTCCGGCTCCTCGGGCTTAATTGGGAGGCGCTAGTTTAAATTTAAATATGCTACTAGATGATGAGGAAGCTGCAAGCGAGGTGTGGCTAGGGAGAGCATGCGAGCCACGGGATGCTAGGAAGGAAAACCCGTTCACGTCGCTAGGCTATCCAATGCACCCAGATTGTGGTGCCGCACGTCCGTTTGACTTCAAAACTCAAACTACCCGTGTAAAATATTGGCTCGCAGCTTAAAAAAAGGCCGCATGCGTTCGACCGGGATCAAACCCACAAAACGAGGTATACACTCCCGCGACCACTAGTAGTACTCGTTGGAGTACAACGCAACCTAGAATCGCCTTTTGTCGCTAGTAGTACGTACATTGTTCCTTACAAGAAACCCCTAATAATGCAAGAAACCACTAAAATGCCAAGAAACTACTACCACTTGCATACGTGGTAGACTTAAGATAAGACTACCTTATCAACCATTGTACATGCTCTTAACAACCATCCCTACCAAGAAACGACTACTCTACAAAGTGTCGTTATAGGCACATTTCAACCCATGGCCCTGTTTGGATACATTTGTTGTCAATCTAACCCTGCCATCCAAACACCACTTTGGTTACAGTTAGTTCAAGGTTAGAATCTAACTCTAACCTCTGACCGGGCCCATGTCGCCCATTAAGTCAACGCCTTCTATTTGACCGGGCGTTATGACTTGTGGGACCTACATGTCAGTCTGCACAAAAATCCCCGAGTGACCTCCTACCTCCGGCCCGTCCACCTAGTCATCCTCGACCATGGGACGCAGCTAACACCGCCGGAAGAAGGCGAGGTCAAAACCACTGGCGGTGCGGAGCCCATGTTGCGGCAGCCCGGATGCCAGCTCCGTCCAGCTGCTTGTCTACAAGGTTTGCTAGCTAGATTGGCACGGCAGCACGGTGGCTTGCTCGCGCGCACCGCGCTAAGGCTAGCAATCAGGCTTGAGCGAAGGCCAGCGCGGCGGCTTGCTCACTCGTGAGTCACGCCCGAGCCAGCCTGCCAACCCGTGCATAGGCTAGCGCAGCGTCCTGCCCGTCCGTCAGAGCGACGGCCAACTCGCTCATCACCGGTCCCACAGACGAACATGCATCAGTACTGTTTGAAGTAATGTTCACGAAAAATAATGATTTGAGGGGGAATAAAAGGATAGAAGGTCAGATGTGGGTCCCTCGTGTCAATGGTCAAACAAAATGTGTTGGTTTAAGCTGCCTCGTCAGCACGGACGTGTGGGCCAACCCTGTCATAAATGGTTTTAACCGAACCTAATCGGTAGGAGTACTAGGTAGTAGTTTTTGGCGTGGATTAAGAAATTTTGGGTATGTTTTTCCTATTTTTTGTACAATAGATTCTTCCTAGGGCTTGTTGAAAGTGGTAGTTTTTTGTTAAATACTCTACATATTGTAAGTAGGAGTGAAAGTTAAGCTTTGGAAGCCAATAAGCAAGGCTAGTTACATAGTGCATATGTGTACATGATTGAAAGTAAATATCAACCATGAGTGACTAATATCTTGATGGAAAACTCGAAACTATGGAATACTAGGAAAAAATGCATGGTTGGAAATACTAGCAATGTTCATGTGTGTTGCAACGAATCATAATTAGAATAATACTTATTCACAAACTTGATACAAAACACTCTAATTTTGATATACATATGTCACCAGAGATATATTATGTTTCAATTAGAATATATTCCTTGGGCTGTTTTGGTGAGGTCAGGGAGGGATGTGGTTGGTTTTAAGATGCTACTTATGGTTTTTTCTGCAAATTGGTAGACAAGTGGGATGTTGGTGAGAAAAGGCAACAAACTTACCTCACAGTCATTAGATGTAGATCTAATGGTCAGAAACGACGGATGGCAGACACACCATCATCACCAACTTAGTCCTCTATAGGAGTACTAGGAAGATTCGTGCATTGCACGAAACATCAAGATGCATTTTTTTATAAAACACTTGTTGTGATTGACCCTTGCGGGAGTAATCCCATGTGTAAAAATTAATGTTATCTCGAGAAATATGAGATAAGGTGAAGAGGAGTGGGGTGTGGTGGTGATTGGTGGTCGGACTGAGCGGAGGCATGGGGATAGACGACGCCGGCAGCGGCCACCAAGCCAGTTTGTTCCAGAGGCTTGCTTTCTTAATTTCTCAACAATGAGGTTTGTTGGAGATAAGGATGAACAAGGGAAGGCCTTGTCTGCAAATGTGGAGAGGGGCGCGGGTATCTTTTAGTTTAATTTCCATCCGTCAGATATAGATCGGACGGTCTATATTGCAAGATGGAACACATACCATCATCACCAACTCTGTTTTTTATAAGAGAAGAAATATAAGTATGGAGATACAAACGTATTATCGATACTTGCTTCCGTAAACTAGCATCTACATTCTATTCAACGCCTCGGCATGTGGGGCCTTGGCACAATGACTTCTCGACTGTGTAAAACAAAGATTTTACCGTCACCGATAAGGAGGGGGTGACGGCGGCGCAATTTTTGGCTTGCTCTAGTCCTAGTAGTCATACTAGGTGGTCTAAGGATGTGTAGATTTATTCTTTTTCATGTCTCGTGTTCGCCGTACTGCCACGACTGTTGATGAATAGACGGTAAGTTATAAACAGGGAAACCCTTGTTGAGCGTGTTTGCTAGAAAGAGAGACAGTGTGCGTGTGTGATATGTTAGAGACTGAGGCAATGATAACAGATTCTTTGTGTCATGTGTGTGGAAGATAGAGAGAGACATGTACATGGGGCTTTGTGTTGTGTAACATGGAGACACATATACATAATTAGAGAGTGAGTGTGTGAGATACACATGCGGACATGGGGAGAGATGAGGATCCAGATAAATGGGTGTTTGTGTGTGTCTGTGTGTGTTTGTGCACGCGTTTGTGTGTGAGAGGGAGTGTGTGTATGTGGAGTAGAGAGACCACTAATGATGTAAACCTAGTATAAGGGAAGGGGGAATGGTGTGACATGTGTAGTAGCGTGATAGCATGGGTGCGAACGGGGGGAGCAGACTATTTGGAAGAGACATCGAGTGTGTGTGGGGGGGAGAGGGGTGTGAGAGAGCGAGAGAGAGAGAGCTAGCGACGGAGAGAGAGAGAGAGAGAGAGAGATAGAGAGAGAGAGAGAGAGGAAGAGAGGGGTCATTTGTGTCCATAAATGGCGTATAGATAGGGAGACAATGTTGATGTTGTTCGAAATTGGCCTATGTACGGAGACGCAAGGGAAGCGAGTCATCGTGTGTGTGATAGGGACTTCATGAGTGATCTAGAATAGATGGTGTAGAAAACAATGTGCGAAATCGAGAACGATGATACATTAGGGAGCTATGGAAAGAGTCACAACATATATGTATACAGGGAAGGAGCCGGGGTGGGTCCGCATGTGGGAGAGATAGAAAGAGGAGAGTGGTGCACAAGGAGACAAAGTGTGCTTGTTTGCAGTGGGGGTGGTGTGTGAGGTGAGTGCGCGAGAACCACATAACTAGGGAGATAGACGTTTGGGGGTGACGTTTTGTGTGTATGGGAAATATGCACTCTACATAGTGTGTGTGCTTGGGAAAGAGAGATAGCGGGAGACGTAGAGAGTGAGGGAAGAGATGTGTGCATGCCCGAGAGACAAAGTGATATAGACCTATATTGGGGTCCGGACTTTAGAAGAGAGATGGGTGTTAATGTGCTCGTGTGTTGGTGTTTGGGAGAGAGAACGACTTCTCTATGTGTGTGGGGGGGGGCGAGGGGGGTGGCTTCATATATAGAGTGAGGTGTCTATATTTGAGGGACTTTAGCGTAATTGAGATATTGTGCACTCATGGTTGATCAATTTGTTTCACAGTTTGGACTATGAGATAACGATACTTTTGAACATGCGTGATATACCTTGATGTACCAGAATTACAAACCTAAGACTGGAATTTTGGAATTCGACTCCATCATTAGTTTTTGTAATTCATTTAAATGGAGGTACATTTTTTAAGCCGGGATTTCGTGATTTCAAATTCATATATCAAACCTAGAGATATACACATATGGGCATGTTCAAACTTTATAATCATCCACTTTATTCATACACATACACATTTTTTGCTTTTGTCATCATATTTAGGATAAACACATTTGGAATTTCATTTGAATTGGACCGTATGATGGTATTTTCTTGTAGTAGCTCAATGGTCCATATTTGAATTGAATGGACAATCTAAGTTTCGAGTTGGAGACATTGATTTTCGAAACTTGCACTTTTTTTGCGTGCAAAACAAACAAATTGTCGGCCATGATATCATATCGATCGTACAAGAGCAGAACACTTATAATTTTAGGCGCCAAAAGCTTTCAAACTTCCCGCTCACATCGAAATATCACGCGCCCGAAAGTTTAGCCCTGCGATATTCCTGTTTTACCCCTGTCACATGAACGGAAAAGGGCAGTTTTGGTAACTCCATTGTTTTCCCCTCTTTGCCCCCAACATTCTTCCCCAGAGCCCCTCCCCTTCCCCTCCCCGACCCCTGATACGTCCATTTTGCATCAAGCTTTTATATCAATATTTATTGCATTATGGGTTGTTATTACACATTATGTCACGATACTTATGGCTATTGTCTCTTATTTTACAAGGTTTATCATGAAGAGGGAGAATGCCGGCACCTGGGATTCTGGCTGAAAAGGGAGAAAATATTGGAAACCTATTCTGCACAGCTCCAAAAGTCTGTAAACTCCACGAAAGTCATTTTTGGAATTAATAAGAATTATTGAGCAAAGAAAGTACCAGAGGGGTCCCACACCCTGGCCAGGAGGGTGGGGGAGCCCCCCCCCCTACTAGGTGCCCCCCTGTCTTGTGGGCCCCCTAGTAGCCCTTCGGTGCCCATCTTATGCTATATGAAGGCTCTTACCCTGGAAAAAATCATAAGCAAGCTTACGGGACGAAACTCCGCCACCACGAGGCGGAACCTTGGCGGAACCAATCTAGGGCTCCGGCGGAACTGTTCTGCCGGGGAAACTTCCCTCCGGGAGGGGGAAATCATCACCATCGTCATCACCAACGATCCTTTCATCGGGAGAGGGTCAATCTCCATCAATATCTTCACCAGCACCATCTCCTCTCAAAACCCTAGTTCATCTCTTGTATCCAATCTTGTATCAAAACCTCAAATTGGTACCTGTGGGTTGCTAGTAGTGTTGATTACTCCTTGTAGTTGATGCTAATTGGTTTACTTGGTGGAAGATCATATGTTCAGATCCTTAATGCATATTAGTACTCCTATGATCATGAACATGAATATGCTTTATGAGTAGTTACGTTTGTTCCTGAGGACATGGGTGAAGTCTTGCTATTAGTAGTCATGTGAATTTGGTATTCGTTCGATATTTTGATGAGATGTATGTTGTCTCTCCTCTAGTGGTGTTATGTGAACGTCGACTACATGACACTTCACCATTATTTGGGCCTAGAGGAAGGCATTGGGAAGTAATAAGTAGATGATGGGTTGCTAGAGTGACAGAAGCTTAAACCCTAGTTTATGCGTTGCTTCGTAAGGGGCTGATTTGGATCCACTAGTTTCATGCTATGGTTAGGTTTATCTTAATACTTCTTTTGTAGTTGCGGATGCTTGCAATAGGGGTTAATCATAAGTGGGATGCTTGTCCAAGAAAGCGCAGTACCCAAGCACCGGTCCACCCACATAACAAATTATCAAAGTACCGAACATGAATCATATAAGCATGATGAAACTAGCTTGACAATAATTCCCATGTGTCCTCGGGAGCACTTTTCTCATTATAAGAAATTGTCCAGGCTTGTCCTTTGCTACAAAAATGATTGGGCCACCTTGCTGCACCTTATTTACTTTCATTGCTTGTTACCCGTTACAAATTATCTTATCACAAAACTATCTGTTACCTACAATTTCAGTGCTTGTAGAGAATACCTTACTGAAAACCGCTTGTCATTTCCTTCTGCTCCTCGTTGGGTTTGACACTCTTACTTATCGAAAGGACTACGATAGATCCCCTATACTTGTGGGTCATCAAGACTCTTTTCTGGCACTGTTGTCGGGGAGTGAAGCGCCTTTGGTGAGTGGAACTTGGTAAGGAAACATTTATATAGTGTGCTGAAATTTTCTGTCACTTGTTACTATGGAAACTAATCCTTTGAGGGGCTTGTTCGGGGTATCTTCGCCCCAACCAGAAGAGCAAAGAGTTGCTCATCGACCTACTGAACCTACAGAAAATTTTTACTTCAAAATTCCTTCGGGTATGATAGAGAAACTGCTAGCTAATCCCTTTGCAGGAGATGGAACATTGCATCCTGATTTACACCTTATCTTTGTGGATGAAGTTTGTGGATTATTTAAGCTTCCATGTATTCCCGATGATGATGTTAAGAGGAAGGTTTTCCCTTTATCTTTGAAGGGAGACACATTGACATGGTATAGGCTATGTGACGATACGGGATCTTGGAACTATAAACAATTGAAGTTGGAATTTCACGAGAAGTTCTATCCTATGCATCTTGTTCACCGTGATCGTAATTACATATATAATTTCTAGCCTCGCGAAGGAGAAAGCATCGCTCAAGCTTGGGGAGGCTTAAGTCAATGTTATATTCATGCCCTAATCATGAGCTCTCAAGAGAAATGATTATTCAAAAAAATTATGCTCGGCTTTCTCTCAATGATCGCACCATGCTCGACACTTCCTGTGCTGGTTCTTATATGCTGAAGACTACTGAATTCAAATGGGACTTATTGGAAATAATTAAATGCAACTCTGAAGATTGGGGTTCCGGCGATGGTAAGGAGTCAGGTATAACACCTAAGTTTGATTGTGTTAAATCTTCTATGGATACCGATGCTTTTCATGGATTTAGCGCTAAATATGGACTTGACTCTGAGATAGTAGCTTCTTTCTATGAATCTTTTGCTGCTCATGTTGATCTCCCTAAGGAGAAGTGGTTTAAATATAATCCTCCCATTGAAGTAAAAGTAGTTTCACCTATTACAATTGAAGAAAAGACTATCACTTATAATTGTCGGATTTCGGGTTCCGGCAGACCCTATAGATTCGAACACTGGGGTGTACGCGGAGATTTCGCCCTCTGCCTACCTGCACCTCACCGCCTCGCTATGATCTAAGCAATCAAAGGAACAACACAAGAGACACAGAGTTTATACTGGTTCATGCCACCATTGTGGTGTAATACCCTACTCTAGTGTGTGGTGTGGTGGATTGCCTCTTGGGCTGGTGATGAACAATACAAGGAAGAATAGCCTCGCGAGGGTTTGTTCTTGGCTGGTGCGATGAACTTCTAGGGGGAGTTCAGTCGCTCTCTGGATTGATGCCCCTACCCTGGGAGTGGCTAGTCCTATTTATATGCAAAGGGCCTGGGCCTCTTCCCAAAAATTGAGCGGAAAGGGCGCCAACAATTGGCCATTTTGAAGGGGAACATCTAGTACACTTATCCTGACTAAAGTTGGTCCTCGCCTGCCAAAGGCTCAGGTGGTGACGCCGGCCTGGGCTCCACGATGACCTCCATCCTGCCGTTCTGCTGGTCTTGGTCTTGTTGCACCAAAATGGACGCCTTTTCTTGATGCCCTCGCCTGTACTTGCTCCCTTTGCACTAAAGAGGAAAGAAGGACACTGCGCGGGCTGGTGCCCGCCTGGCGCCCTTGGTCGTCATGGCTTGCGTCATGGGCACCTCGTGAGGTACGCCGCCTTGATCTCTCCGCCTCCTCGCGAGCCAGCCTGACGAGGCTGTGCCTGAGGAGGCTCCTTGTCGTCCACCCTGTGAGGCTCAGTCCCTCGCGAGGGTCTTGAGCTTGTGTTGATGAAGATGGGCCGCGCTGGGCCAACCCTTGAGCTACGCCGCAGGCCGCAGGCAGGCAAGTCTGGGGACCCCCGTTCCCAAAACGCCGACAGTAGCCCCCGGGCCCAAGGCGCGCCCGGACTTGGCTGAACAGAGAAGCGAAGGGGAAAGTGCGAAGCGTCGCGGGCCCTAACAGCATGCGACCTTGGGCGCCGCGTGGTGGTTGATTGGACGTGGGCGGCCCCACTCCCCCACGACGCCTCGGCATTTGCGCGAACTGACAAGCCCCTGCATGCAAAGTGGGTCATGATTACCTGTGGTCGTGTGGGCCGGCGATTGGTCTTCTCTTGCTATAAGTATGGGGCGGTGTCTGCCCTTCCGGTCCGCCCCTTCTTGCTTCTCCTTTTTCTTCATGGCTCCGCCAAAAAGGTTCTCGGACGCGGAGAAAGGGAAGGCCCGCCAGGTGGAGCTAGACTCTCCTTCACCCAAGCGCGGTCGAGGCCGTCCCCGCAAACACCCTGCGACTCCCATGGTGGCTCCCCGCGGTCATGGAGGCGATCCTCCGCGTGGCGAAGCGCGGTCGGCCGCCGCTGGGGGACGCGCTACGGCCGCGCGACCCCCTAGGCCGCGCTCCCCCTCGGCAGAGGTACTGCCAGAGTTTGTTGTGTGGGCGGCGGAACCGGCCAGCACCCGGCTCCAACTTCCTCGCTTCCTCCTAGGTGAGCTTCCGGCTGGCGCCTCTCGCTTCAGGCGGACGGTTGCTGTGGCCGAGCCTCTTGGGCTTCGCTGGAGCTCTCTTCAGCCGGGAGCTTGGCCATGACCCGCGGCTGGAAAACTTTTGCCCGTGCGCGTGGTCTGATCTGGTGATAAACCCTACACTTCAAGTTCGACGGCGATGCCACCCTCTACGTAAGGGTGTTCGGGGAAGATGGTCGCCGCACTGGATGTTGCCCTGAGAACGACGACCGCGGCTGTGGGTCCACCCCCGGTGATGATGAAGACGACAGCATGCGTGCGTCCGGTGGCGGTCGAGGCTCATCGAGCTTCGACGGCTCTTCTTCGGGCAGCGGCTCCTCCAGCGGTGGTCGCGATCAGCCTCCGCGCCGCCGCGCCCGTCTGGAGGGAGGTAGCGGGTCCGCCCGCTGTCGCGCCTCGGTGAAGCGCGAGGCGGAGTCCTCCTGAGCTCCGGAGGTGGTTCGAGTCTCCCCCATGAGCTGATGTCGGGCGAGTCGCAACTGTTTTGTTCCTTTTCCCTTTCCCTGTGCAAAAACACAGTAGTATAGGGCCCCGCGAGGGTGTGCTTGGACTATTGTTGTTTAATTATTGTACTGCTTCCGCTATTCTGGTATTGTGCCTTCGTGCCATACGTCAGTGCGCAGAAATTACTTAGCTCGGGGGGAGGGCTTGTCGTGACCCTTGCTTCCCGAGGCCGAGGCTTCGTCGAACTTTCCATGTCCTGCGAGGGTTAGTCTGGAGAAGTGGTTCCCGGCCTCGGCCATGGAGGCGATCAACCTAGGTCATGTGTTCGCGTCGCGGTGCCCGTGGGGCACGGACTGGAGGGGTGCTCCTGTAGTGGACCTTGGTTGGGAAGCCTCGAACGACAAGGGCAGAAAACACTCGCGAGGGTGCCCGCGGTGCTCCCTCACGAGATTTGCGCGAGAGAAATCGGGGCAGGAGAGCGAAAAAGGAAAAGAATCACAAACCAAAGACGACAACAACTTCAGCAAAACCTTGAATCGGGATGAACAGCCAACTGCAGAAAGCAAATGAGAAAAGCCGCGTCCGGCACCTAATCTAGTCTTCGACGTCTTCTCACCAGCGTGCAGCTAAGTGCTGCCACTAGGCGTGGGAAGGATCCCCAGGGCCTGAGGCCGGCGCTCCTGAGACTCCGGGGCGTGTACAACCCCACTCATTATTACGTGAGAGTGTCATGGGCGGCGAGCTTCACAGGCATTGGCCTTCTTCACAGGCTCCAGGCCTTTCTCGGGAGGATAAACTTCACAGGCGTTCACCTTCTTCACAGGCTCGGGGCTTTTTCCAAAACGCAACAGCTTCATAGGCGTTCGCCTTCTTCACAGGCTCTGGGCCTTTTCCAAAATGCAACAGCTTCACAGGCGTTCGCCTTCTTCACAGGCTCTGGGCCTTTTCCAAAATGCAACAGCTTCACAGGCGTTCGCTTTCTTCACAGGATCTGGGCCTTTTCCAAAATGCAACAGCTTCACAGGCGCTCGCCTTCTTCACAGGCTCCGAGTCTTTTCCAAAACGCAACAGCTTCACAGGCGTTCGCCTTCTTCACAGGCTCTGGGCCTTTTCAAGGGTAAAATCTCCGGAGGTGCTGGATGTTCCACGCGTTCTGGATGGGCACCCCCTCCTGAGTCTCCAGGCGCACGGAGCCGGGCCTGGAAACATGAACAACTTTGAACGGGCCCTCCCACATGGGAGAGAGCTTATGCAGTCCCTCCCTAGAGAGGACCCGCCTGAGCACGAGATCTCCTACCTCGAGTGTCCTGGGGCGGATGTTGCGGCAATGGTATCGCCGCAGCGCTTGTTGGAATCTTGCTGCTCGGAGCGCAGCTTCCCAGCGACGCTCCTCCCCTAGCACGAGGTCCGTCCCCTGCATGGCGTCCTGCTGCGCCTCGTCGAACACCAGGACCCGTGCGGAACGACGTCTGACCTCGTGAGGGAGGACCGCTTCAGCTCCATAGACCAGGAAGAATGGGGTCTTGCCAGTTGGCTTGGTTGCGGTCGTGCGGATGGACCACAACACGGACTGAAGCTCATCGTACCAACCTCGGCTGCAAGCCTCCAACTTCTTCTTGAATGTCCTGGTCTTGAGGCCTCTCAGAACCTCCGCGTTGGCCCGCTCGGCTTGACCGTTGCTCCGGGGGTGCGCCACTGAAGCGTAGCATATCTGCGTTCCAAGGTTAGCACAGTATGTTTTGAAGAGGTTACTGGTGAACTGTGTACCGTTGTCGGTGATGATGCGGTTTGGTACCCCGAACCGGCTCACAATGCCCTTGATGAACTTGACCGCAGACCCTGCGGGGATGGTGCGGACGGCTTCCACTTCAGCCCACTTAATGAACTTGTCCACGGCGACGTAGAGGTAGCGATAGCCCCCTGGCACCCGAGGAAACGGGCCCAGGATATCCAGCCCCCATACTGCGAATGGCCATGAAAGGGGTATAGTTTGCAGACCTCCAGCCGGCTGCTGGATCTGCTTGGCATGGAATTGGCAGGCCTCGCAAGATTTTACTAGTTCGACGGCATCATTGAGCGCAGTGGGCCAATAGAATCCACTGCGGAACGCCTTGCCAACAAGGGTCCGTGACGATGAATGATGCCCACAGTCTCCACCGTGTATATCTGCCAGCAGTTCCTTCCCTTGCTCCCTGGAGATGCAGCGGAGGGACACATCATTCCTTCGCCTTCGGTAGAGCTCTCCATCCCTGATACAGTATGATGTGGCCTGCCGCGCCACGCGCTCCGCTTCCTCCTCCTTCTCTGGCAAGGTCCCTTGCGTCAGATAGCTCCGGAGCTCCATGATCTAGCACCCCTCCTGAGGCTCCATCGTCAAGAGCAGATGCGCCCCTGAGGCCGGGCCACAGACCGGGGCTCCCGAGGCTGGCGGCTGGGGGAGCTCCTCCGGAGGCTGCACCGCGCTTGATAGTGATGGCGTGGCCAAGGGCTTGAAGAGCCATTCTTCGAAGACGCCAGGCTCCTGAGGTAGTCGCCTGGATGCTTGTTTGGCGATGTTGTTGGCCTCCTGATTGGTGCCACGGGGCACGTGCTGTAACTCTAGCCCCAGAACTGCTTCTCCATTCTGCGGACCTCCGCAATTTAGGCTTCCATGTGTTCATCCCTTGGCTCGTATACTTTGTTGGAGAAGTTGACGAGGAGTTGTGAATCACCCTTGATGGTAAGACGCTTTACTCCGTGGGCGGCCGCGGCCTTCAGGCCTGCTATCAGGCCTTCATATTCTGCTATGTTGTTGGAGACTTTTTCTCCATGCTGGAAATAGAGCTGCACGGCGTAATAGAGTTGTCTTGGGTAGGAGATATAAGCACCGCACCAGCCCCCGCGCCGTGCCTGGAGAACACCCTGTCGAAGTACATGACCCAACCGTCTGGTGCCTCGCTTCCCGGGAGAGGGATCGATCCTCATCAGCCTTGAGGCCCGGCGCCTTCGTCCATTCCGCCAAGAAATCTGCCAAGGCGGCCCCCTTGATGACTTTGGTTGTGCTGAATTCGAGCTGAAACACTTGCAGTTCAATGTTCCACTCGGCGACTCTTCCAGCTGAGTTGGGGCTCCTGAGCACCCTTTCCAAAGGGTATGCTGAGACAACCTTGATGGGGTGGCCCTGAAAATAATGCCGTAGCTTGCGCGAGGCCACCAATAGCGCGAGGAGAAGTTTCTGAGGCATGGGGTACCGCGCCCTTGCGTCCCGCAACACTGTGCTGACAAAGTACACCGGATGTTAAACGAGGTTGGGAACGCTGGTGTCGATGGCGCCCTCCGGAGACCGTGGCGCCTCCTGAGACAGGGGAGCCCCCAGCGGTTGGTCGCTAGGGGGAGGGGCTCCCGCTGTCTCAAGTGTGTTCCCCAACGGCGGCTGATCCTTCTTGGCTGTGGCAACGGTTTCTGCGGGTCTTCCTTGTTCACGCTTCGCCTCGATCCGGGCAGACGCCGTGGCTTTGTTCCGACGCTCCTCCCTAACCGCCACCAGGGCTGCGCTAGCGGAGTAGGGAGTGGCTGCAAGGTAGAGCACCAAGGGTTCCTGAGGGCGCGGGGCCACCATTACCGGAGGGCTGGTTAGGTACCTCTTGAGGTCTTGGAACGCCTTGTCTGCCTCTTCAGTCCATTCAAAGGGTCCCTTTTTCTTCATCAGGTGGAAGAAAGGCAACGCTCGCTCCCCCAACTTGGAGATGAAGCGTCCCAGTGCTGTCACGCGCCCAGTGAGCTTCTGCATTTCTCTGAGGGTCTTTGGCGGGCTCATGTCCTCGACCGCCTTGACCTTTTCTGGGTTAGCCTCGATGCCACGGTGGGACACGAGGAAGCCCAAGAGCTTGCCTGAGGGGATCCCAAACACACACTTCTCTGGGTTGAGCCGCAGGCTCACGGCGTTGAGGCTCGCGAAGGTTTCCTCTAGGTCTTGTATCAGGGTCTTGGCCTCGCGAGACTTCACTACAATATCATCGACGTAAGCCTCGACGTTCTTTCCGAGCTGCGGGCCCAAGGTGATGTGCATCAGCTGCTGGAAGGTCGCACCTGCATTGCGCAACCCGAACGGCATGCACGTGTAGCAGTACACCCCACACAGGGTTAGAAAGGCTATTTTTTCCACATCTTCCACCGCCATCTTGATCTGGTGATACCCAGAGAAGGCATCCAAGAAACACAATAGGTCGCACTCGGCGGTGGAGTCGACGATCTGATCGATGCGGGGGAGCGGAAACGGATCTTGCGGGCAAGCTTTGTTGAGGTTGGTGAAGTCGACACACATACGTCCCTTCCCCCTTTCTTCGGCACAACGACTGGGTTGGCCAACCAATCCGGGTACCGGACCTCGCGAATGACCCCTGCAGCTTCCAACTTGCGGGTCTCTTGGACGATGAAAGCCTGCTTTTCCGTGGACTGCCGCCTTGCTTTTTGCTTCACGGGTCGGACATTGGGGCACACATTGAGGTGGTGCTCGATTACGCCTCTAGGGATCCCCGCCAGCTGATCGGGCTCCCATGCAAATACCTTCTTGTTAGCGCGCAGGAACTTGACCAGGGCCTCCTCCTGCTCGGGCTTCGAGGTTGGCGCCTATCGTGAAGGTGGCGTCAGCGGATCCGTCCTTGTCAACCAGCATCTGCTTGGTTTCTGCCTTGTCTTGGGTGAACAACTACTTCTTCTTGGCCGGCGCAGCCCCCTTGGGCTCAGGGGCGTCCGAGTCGGCGGGCTGCGCCGACGCCGCCGTCTTGAAGGCGAGCTTGAGCACTTGCAACGCATCCCCGGTGTCTCCGCACACGATGAGGACGCCACTGCTCCCGGGCATTTTCATGAGGTTGTACGCTGGGTGAGTCGCAACCATGAATCGGGCCAGCGCCGGGTAGCCGAGGATGGCGTTGTATGGGAGGCCGATGGGGGCGATGTCGAAGTCGATTAGCTCCGTGCGGAAGTTGCCATAGGTGCCGAAGGTTACCGGGAGACGGATCTGCCCCAGGGAGCTGGCGGACCCGCCCCCGACGCCCAAGAAGGGTCGGCTGGGCCGAAGCCGTTCTGGTGGTATGTGGAGGAGGCTGAAGGCTTCGATCGAGAGCAAGCTGAGGCCCGAGCTGCCGTTGATGAGAGTCCTGGTGACGGCCACCTGGCAGATGGTGGGAGTGCACAGCATCGGGAGCGCGCCCGAGCAGGCCGAGTTGGAGGGTGGTCCTTCGAGCTGAAGGCCAGATCGGCCTTGGGCACCGACCGACCTGAGGGAGCCCCTGCGGCGTGGAGGCGGCGCCAACCTGGCGGACGAATGGCTTGACGTGGCGGCCCGAAGGTGGCGCCTGCGAGCCGCCCAGGAGGGCCGCGACGACCAGCGGCGCCGGTGCAGCGTGCCTGGCGAGGAAGAGGTTGCGTAGCTCTTCCCAAGGGGCCACGGAAGTCGCCGATAACTTGTCCAGCCACCGCACCTGTCGCACGGCTGGGGTCAAGGCTCGGAGCCCCTTGGCCCCCGCGCTAGCGCTAACGACCGGAGCGGGCGGCGTGTCGTCCATCGCAGGGCGAGTCTTGGTGTCGGCGGAGAGCGGGTCGGCGGAAGCAGAAGCTCCGGCGCAACGCTACCTGGCGCGCCAAATGTCGGATTTCGGTTTCCGGCAGACCCTCTAGATTCGAACACTGGGGTGCACACGGAGATTTCGCCCTCTGCCTACCTGCACCTCACCGCCTCGCTATGATCTAAGCAATCAAAGGAACAACACAAGAGACATAGAGTTTATACTGGTTCAGGTCACCATTGTGGTGTAATACCCTACTCCCGTGTGTGGTGTGGTGGATTGCCTCTTGGGCTGGTGATGAACAATACAAGGAAGAACAGCCTCGTGAGGGTCTGTTCTTGGCTGGTGCGATGAACTTCTAGGGGGAGTTCAGTCGCTCCTTGGATTGATGCCCCTACCCTGGGAGTGGCTAGTCCTATTTATATGCAAAGGCCCTGGGCCTCTTCCCAAAAATTGAGCGGGAAGGGCGCCAACAATTGGCCATTTTGAAGGGGAACATCTAGTACACTTATCCTGACTAAAGTTGGTCCTCACCTGCCAAAGGCTCAGGTGGTGACGCCAGCCTGGGCTCCATGATGACCTCCATCCTGCCGTTCTGCTGGTCTTGGTCTTGTTGCATCGAAATGGATGCCTTTGCTTGATGCCCTCGCCTGTACTTGCTCCCTTTGCACGAAAGAGGAAAGAAGGACACTGCGCGGGCTGGCGCCCGCCTGGCGCCCTTGGTCGTCATGGCTTGTGTCATGGGCACCTCGTGAGGTACCCCGCCTTGATCTCTCCGCCTCCTCGCGAGCCAGCCTGATGAGGCCGTGGCTGAGGAGGCTCCCAGTCGTCCACCCCGCGAGGCTCAGTCCCTCGCGAGGGTCTTGAGCTTCTGTTGATGAAGACGGGCCGCGCTGGGCCGCCCCTTGAGCTACGCTGCAGGCCGCAGGCAGGCATGTCTGGGGACCCCCGTTCCCAGAACGCCAACAATAATGATCCTATTGTTCCTACTACTTATGTTGAGAAACCACCTTTTCCTGTTAGGATAAAGGATCATGCTAAAACTTCAACTGTTGTTCATAAGAGTAATACTAGAACATATACACCTGACGAGCAAATTAAAGTTGAACCTAGTATTGCTATGGTTAAAGATCTCTTGGATGATAATATAGATGGGCATGTTCTTTACTACTGTGGTGAAGCTGCTAACATTGCTAAACCCGATGCTAAGATACATAGACCTATTGTAGGCATGCCTGTTATTTCTGTTAAAATAGGAGATCATTGTTATCATGGCTTATGTGATATGTGTGCTAGTGCTAGTCCAATACATATTTCCCTATATAAAGAAATTATGCATGATATTGCACCCGCTGAGTTAGAAGATATTAATGTTACAATTAAGCTTGCCAATAGAGATACTATTTCACCATTTGGGATTGTTAGAGATGTTGAAGTCTTGTGTGGGAAAGTGAAATATCCTGTTGATTTTCTTGTTCTTGGTTCCCCACAAGATAGCTTTTGTCCCGTTATATTTGGTAGACCCTTCTTGAATACTGTTAATGCTAGGATTGATTGCGAAAAGGATGTCGTTACAATTGGCTTGGGTGATATGTCTCATGAGTTTAATTTTGCTAAATTTCATAGACAACCCCATGATAAAGAATTGCCTAGTAAGGATGAAATTGGTCTTGCTTCTATTGCCGTACCTCCTACTGATCCGTTAGAACAATATTTGCTAGACCATGAAAATAATATGTTTATGAATGAAAGAAGGGAAATAGATGAAGTATTCCTTCAACAGGGTCATATTCTGAAACACAATTTTCCTGTTGAAATCCTAGGGGATCCTCCTCCACCCAAGGGTGATCCTGTGTTTGAGCTCAAACCATTACCTGATAATCTTAAATATGCTTATCTTGATGAAAATAAGATATATCCTGTTATTATTAGTGCTAACCTTTCAGAGCAAGAAGAGGAAAGATTATTGAAAACTCTGAAGAAGCACCGTGCTGCTATTGGATATACTCTAGATGATCTTAAGGGCATTAGTCCCACTCTATGCCAACACAAAATAAAATTGGAGAAAGATGCCAAACCAGTTAGAGAACCTCAACGACGGTTAAATCCTAAGATGAAAGAAGTTGTAAGAAAGGAGATACTAAAGCTCCTTGAGGCAGGTATAATTTATCCCGTTGCTGATAGTGAATGGGTTATAGGATGGTAATTGATTTCCGTAAGTTAAATAAAGCTACTAAGAAAGATCATTACCCTTTACCTTTTATTGATCAAATGCTAGAAAGACTATCCAAACATACACATTTCTGCTTTCAAGATGGTTATTCTGGTTTCTCTCAAATACTTGTGTCGGCGGAAGATCAATCAAAAACTACTTTTACTTGCCCTTTCGGTACTTTTGCTTATAGACGTATGCCTTTTGGTTTATGTAATGCACCAGCTACCTTTCAAAGATGCATGATGGCTATATTCTCTGACTTTTGTGAAAAGATTTGTGAGGTATTCATGGATGACTTCTCTTTTTATGGATCCTCTTTTGATGATTGCTTGAGAAACCTTGATCGAGTTTGGCAGAGATGTGAAGACACTAGTCTCATCCTGAATTGGGAAAAGTGTCAATTTATGGTTAATGAAGGCATTGTCTTGGGGCATAAAATTTCTGAAAGAGGTATTAAAGTTGATAAAGCTAAAGTTAATGCTATTGAAAAGATGCCATGTCCCAAGGACATTAAAGGTATAAGAAGTTTCTTTGGTCATGCTGGTTTTTATAGGAGGTTCATTAAGGACTTTTCTAAAATCTCTAGGCCTCTGACTAATTTATTGCAAAAAGACATTCCTTTTGTCTTTGATGATGATTGTGTAGAAGCATTTGAAATACTTAAGAAAGCTTTGATCACTGCACCTACTGTTCAGCCACCTGATTGGAATTTACCCTTTGAAATTACGTGTGATGCTAGTGATGTTGTAGGTGCTGTTCTAGGGCAGAGAGTTGATAAGAAATTAAATGTTATCCAGTATGCTAGTAAAACTCTTGATACTGCCCAGAGAAATTATGCTACTACTGAAAAAGAATTCTTAGCAATTGTATTTGCTTGTGATAAGTTCAGAGCTTACATTGTTGATTCTAAAGTTACTATTCACACTGATCATGCCGCTATTAAATATCTTATGGAAAAGAAAGATGCTAAACCTAGACTTATTAGATTGGTTCTCTTGCTTAAGGAATTTGATTTACATATTATTGATAGAAAGGGAGCTGAGAACCCCGTTGCAGACAACTTGTCTAGGCTAGAGAATGTTCTTGATGACCCACTACCTATTGATGATAACTTTCCTGATGAACAATTAGCGGTCATTAATGCTTCTCATACTGCTCCATGGTATGTTGATTATGCTAATTACATTGTTGCTAAATTTATACCACCTAGTTTCACATACCAGCAAAATAAAAAGTTCTTTTATGATTTAAGACATTACTTTTGGGATGACCCACACCTTTATAAAGAAGGAGTAGATGGTGTTATTAGACATTGTGTACCTGAGCATGAACAGGAACAGATCCTACGCATGTGTCACTCCGTACCATATGGAGGACACCACGCTGGAGACAGAACTGCACATAAGGTATTGCAATCCGGTTTTTATTGGCCTACTCTCTTCAAAGATGCTCGTAAGTTTGTCTTGTCTTGTGATGAATGTAGAACAATTGGTAATATTAGTAGACGTCAAGAAATGCCTATGAATTATTCTCTTGTTATTGAACCATTTGATGTTTGGGGCTTTGATTATATGGGACCCTTTCCTGCCTCTAATGGATATACACATATTTTAGTTGTTGTTGATTACGTTACTAAGTGGGTAGAAGCTATTCCAACTAGTAGTGCTGATCATAACACCTCTATTAAGATGCTTAAAGAAGTTATTTTTACGAGGTTTGGAGTCCCTAGATATCTCATAACTGATGGCGGTTCACATTTTATTCATGGTGCTTTTCGTAAAATGCATGTTAAGTATGATGTCAATCATAGAATTGCATCTCCTTATCACCCACAGTCTAGTGGTCAAGTAGAATTGAGCAATAGAGAGCTCAAATTAATTTGCAGAAGACTGTTAATAGATCTAGAAAGAATTGGTCCAAGAAACTTGATGATGCATTATGGGCCTATAGAACTGCATATAAAAATCCTATGGGTATGTCTCCGTATAAGATGGTTTATGGAAAAGCATGTCACTTACCTCTCAAACTTGAACATAAAACATATTGGGCTCTTAAAGATCTCAAGTATGACTTCAAACTTGCCGGTGAGAAGAGGTTATTTGATATTAGCTCACTTGATGAATGGAGAACCAAAGCCTATGAGAATGCCAAGCTGTTTTAAAAGATGGCATGACAAAAGAATACAAAAGTGTGAGTTTAACGTAGGTGATTATGTGTTGCTATTCAACTCTCGTTTAAGACTTTTTGCAGGAAAACTTCTCTCTAATGGGAAGGTCCTTACATTATCGAGGAGGTCTATCGTTCCGGTGCCATAAAAATCAACAAATTTGAGGGCACAAGTCCAAGACTGGTGAACGGTCAAAGAATCAAACATTATATCTCAGGTAATCCTATAAATGTTGAAACTAATATTATTGAAACCATAACCCCGAAGGAATACATAAGGGAAACTTTCCAGAATGTTTCAGACTCCGAAAAGGAATAGGTATGTGGTACGGTAAGTAAACCGACTCCAAAACAGTTCTAATGGCAATTTTTCTCCGTTTTAGAATATTTAATAATTTTGGAAAGCAAGAAGTAATCCGGGAAGGACACGAGGCCTCCACGAGGGTGCAGGGCGCGCCCCCCTTACAGGGCGCGCCCCCCTGTCTCGTGGACACCTCGTGTGCCTCCCAGACTCCGTTTTCTTGCATGTTACTTCTTTTGGTCGGTAAAAATTCATTATATAATCTCCCGAAGGTTTTGACCACCGTATCACACAAAAATCCTCTGTTTTTGTTTCGAGTTGTTTCTGCCGCAGATTAGAGCAATATGTCGTCCCTGGATTCGAAGGGAGAAAGCTATGTGTCGGATTACCTTGCAAACCCTAAGGTCTACGGGGACTTGGAGCATGATGGCTAGACCACTGAGGAAGAAGAAGACTATGAGCCTAAGGGAAAGGAGGAGACGAGCTCAGATGAAGATGAAGCCCTATTACCTCAACCTGGGGATATGCATGTGGAGTTTAAAAAGTCAAGCCTCGATGATAGAGCAAAGAAACCAAAGATCGAGTTTATTCCTTTTCATCTCTTGCAGGAAAACAAACAGGAGCTATGCAAAAGGATATTAAGCCTTGAGCATGAGATTGCTGATCTAAGGGAGCAAAGTTCCATCCTCAAGCGTAAATTGAGGAGAAAGCCTACATCACCAACAACTCCTTCTTCACCATCTCCGAGGACATAATTACATGGGTATGGGCACTCCCCTTGGCAACTGCCACGCTTGGGGGAGGTGCCCTAGTATCGTATCACCATCACACTCCTATCTTTACCGTTTCTAATTAGTTCGGTCCTTTTAGTAATATCTTGATCTGGTAGAATAAAGTTTTGGTATGAAGTAGTTTTGAGTTTTGCCTTGTGATCCCTTTATGTAATCGAGTCCGTGAGCTATCAAGATTATGTTGAGTCAAGGGCTTTGCCATCTTGCTATGATCTTGAGAAAATAGAAAGAATAAAAAGAATAAAAGAGTTCATATTGATCTTATGGATAGTAATGACTTCACATATAAAGAGTATGAGGCATAAAAGTTGTTGAGAGTTGACAAACCTAGTTTTGGTCATCGTTGCAATTAATAGGAAGTAATGAAGAAAGAGAGTTTTTCACATATAAATATACTATCTTGGACATCTTTTATGATTGTGAGCACTCATTAAGTATGACATGCTAAAGAGTTGATGTTGGAGAAGGAAGACAACGTAATGGTTTATGTTTTCTCACATCTCAGTTAAAGTATATTGTCATGGATCGTCCAACATGTTGAGCTTGCCTTTCCCCCTCATGCTAGCCAAATTCCTTGCACCAAGTAGAGATACTACTTGTGCTTCCAAATATCTTTAAACCTAGTTTTGACATGAGAGTCCACTATACCCACCTATGGATTGAGTAAGATCCTTCAAGTAAGTTGTCATGTTGCAAGCAATAAAAATTGCTCTCTAAATATGTATGACTTATTAGTGCGGAGAAAATAAGCTTTATATGATCGTGTGATATGGAAGTAATAAAAGCGACAGACTGCATAATAAAGGTTCATATCACAAGTGGCAATATAAAGTGACGTTCTTTTGCATTAAGATTTTGTGTGTCCAATCCTAAAAGCACATGACAACCTCCGCTTCCCTCTGCGAAGGGCCTATCTTTTACTTTATGTCTTTTACTTTATGCAAGAGTCAAGGTGATCTTCACCTTTCCCTTTTTCATTTTATCCTTTGGCAAGCACCTCGTGTTGGACAGGTCCTGATATATATATCCAATTGGATGTAAGTTAACATGAACTATTATTGTTGACATCACCTAAAGGTGAATACGTTGGGAGGCGAAATTATAAGCCCCTATCTTTCTCAGTGTCTGATTAAAACTCCATAACCATAAGTATTGCGTGAGTGTTAGCAATTGTAGAAGACTATATGATAGTTGAGTATGAGGACTTGCTGAAAAGCTCTATAATTGACTCTTTCTGATGTTATGATAAATTGCAATTGCTTCAATGACTGAGATTATAGTTTGTTAGTTCTCAACGAAGATTTTGTACCATACTTGACATTGTGAATAGATTGTTACTTGAGCATAAGAAATCATATGACAAAATCTATATATGTTGTTGTTATAAGAATGATCATGATGCCCTCATGTCTGTATTTTATTTTTATTGACACCTCTATCTCTAAACATGTGGACATATTTTTCGATATCGGTTTCTGCTTGAGGACAAGCGAGGTCTAAGCTTGGGGAGTTGATACGTCCATTTTGCATCATGATTTTATATCAATATTTATTGCATTATGGGCTGTTATTACACATTATGTCACAATACTTATGGCTATTCTCTCTTATTTTACAAGGTTTATCATGAAGAGGGAGAATGCCAGCAGCTGGGACTCTGGCTGAAAAGGGAGCAAATATTGGAAACCTATTCTGCATAGCTCCAAAAGTCCGGAAACTTCACGAAAGATATTTTTGGAATTAATAAGAATTATTGAGCAAAGAAAGTACTAGAGGGGGGCCACATCCTGGCCAAGAGGGTGGGGGTGCCCCCCTATCTCCTAGGCCCCCTGGTAGCCCTCCGGTGCCCATCTTCTGCTATATGAAGGCTCTTACCCTGGAAAAAATCATAAGCAAGTTTACGGGACGAAACTCCGCCGCCACGAGGCGGAACCTTGGCGGAACCAATCTAGGGCTCCGGCGCAGCTGTTCTACCGGGGAAACTTCCCTCCAGGAGGGGGAAATCATCACCATCGTCATCACCAACGATCCTCTCATCGGGAGAGGGTCAATCTCCATCAACATCTTCACCAGCACCATCTCCTCTCAAAACCCTAGTTCATCTCTTGTATCCAATCTTGTATCAAAACCACAAATTGGTACCTGTGGGTTGCTAGTAGTGTTGATTACTCCTTGTAGTTGATGCTAATTGGTTTACTTGGTGGAAGATCATATGTTCAGATCCTTAATGCATATTAATACTCCTCTGATCATGAACATGAATATGCTTTGTGAGTAGTTACGTTTGTTCCTGAGGACATGGGTGAAGTCTTGCTATTAGTAGTCATGTGAATTTGGTATTCGTTTGATATTTTGATGAGATGTATGTTGTCTCTCCTATAGTGGTGTTATGTGAACGTCGACTACATGACACTTCACCATTATTTGGGCCTAGAGGAAGGCATTGGGAAGTAATAAGTAGATGATGGGTAGCTAGAGTGACAGAAGCTTAAACCCTAGTTTATGTGTTGCTTCGTAAGGGGCTGATTTGGATCCACTAGTTTCATGCTATGATTAGGTTTACCTTAATACTTCTTTTGTAGTTGCAGATGCTTGCAATAGGGGTTAATCATAAGTGGGATACTTGTCCAAGAAATGGCAGTACCCAAGCACCGGTCCACCCACATAACAAATTATCAAAGTACCGAACGCGAATCATATAAGCATGATGAAACTAGCTTGACGATAATTCCCATATGTCCTCTGGAGCGCTTTTCTCATTATAAGAAATTGTCCAGGCTTGTCCTTTGCAACAAAAAGGATTGGGCCACCTTGCTGCACCTTATTTACTTTCATTGCTTGTTACCCGTTACAAATTATCTTATCACAAAACTATATGTTACCTACAATTTCAGTGCTTGCAGAGAATACCTTACTGAAAACCGCTTGTCATTTCCTTCTACTCCTCGTTGGGTTCGACACTCTTACTTATCGGAAGTACTACGATAGATCCCCTATACTTGTGGGTCATCAACCCCCCCAACCACGGCAAGCCATCGAATCTAGTCCTCCGCCGCAGTGGTGGACCTCACACCCCGCTGGATCTACCTTCCGCACCTTGGAACCCCCAACTGCCAACTCACCACTTCACCGGAGCCGCTTTAGCGACTGGCTTGTCCACCGCTCCAGATCTCCTTGACCGCCATCATGGTCCACCGCACCGGATCTGCTTAACCGGCACCCTCGTCCACCATAGTGTAGGCCCTTCACTAACTCCCTCGTCTGCCCCTTCGTTGGCCCTTCATACAAGCCCTCGTCCGCCGCAACAGATCCCCTCACCGAAAGCATTGTACAATGCGCCCACCGAAGCCTTTGTCCACTGCACCAGACCCGCTCCACGGACGCCATATTCAACTCCACCGGCCCTGCTTTACCGACGCCGCAGCATCATCAAGTTATTTTGATGTGTACTCCTTCAGTTTTTCTCTTTATCGTGCAACTGTTCACTTACCACAGATGAGCTTTCTTGTATGTTGACAGGCGCCGCAACCGTAGCACTGGAGCCGCTTCAGCGACGGTGATAGCCAGCCCAAACTCAACCGCAACACGAGCACCATCGACGATCCTTAGCTATCAAGTATGACAACGATACCCATACGCAGCCTAGAATCAGATACTATTATCCAACGGCCGGCGCCTATGTTCACTTTCCTAGCATAAGCACCGCACCTTTGAATTTCTTCAGGGCATCATTCAGTTTTTCATGAGACGCGTTATTCTGCTTGCACCTGTAGGGCCATACTTCTAGCAGTGAACATGTTACATGTGCTAAATTACATACCGGTGCACATATAGTTAATATGCTTTAGTTTTGTCCTAAGTACTCCCTCCGTTACAAAATAGATGACCCAACTTTGTACTAACTTTGTACTGAAGTTAGTACAAAGTTGAGTCATCTATTTTGGAATGGAGGGAGTATTAATGTACTTCCTAGATATCACTGCCTACTATTTTACTTCTTGAATGCTATATTTATGATAATGGTGTTGTTCTGATGCCACCTGTTGGTTCCATCAGACTGCTTAATGTTCTCAATACTTAATTACACATCAGCAAACTAGCATGTGGTTCCGCTACTTTTTGTTCGTTTTACCCTACATTTTCTCATGCTAGCTATTACATCACTGCTCCGAGCCTCTGTTCATTACTTGTTTGTGTGTTCTTGGTCTTCCCAAGGTGCATGACTAATTTTTTGATTCTATTAATTATGGAGCTGCCAACCCCATCAAGCAAAATATTTGTTCTTTTGGGGCTGGCACCTCACTACAAAAAAAAGACACATCCGTGACATTTTGGGCCGAACGAAAAAAAATTCTGTCATACATATGACACTTCTATGACGATAATTGTGACAAAACCCGGTATCATCATAGATGTGGTGGACTCCTAATTCTATGACAAAAAATCATGACAGAAAATGGGCTTTTCATCCTGGGCGGGCCGGAGATGCAGCTGCATGACATTCTTTGGGCCGTCCATGACGGAAAAAAACCGTGGTAGAAGCGAGGGCGAGGAAAAGTTCAGGGAGTTCCCGGTTACGGTGGCTGGTCGGAGGCCGAGCGATGCGCATTTCTCTCGTACACGTACGCGCGCGTGTGCGAGGCGTTGGCTCTAACTGAACCCGAGCGAGGCGTTGGGCTCTAACTGAACCTGACCGATTGCACTGCAGGCTATGCATTACTGAACCCGAGCAATCGATTCCTTAGCTACTGCTGCTAACTGAAGCCGGTCGATGCTGCCTCTCTGGATGAACAGTGAGCGTTCCGAGGGGGGGTATGGATGAACAGTGAGCGGTGGGAGTGGATGAACAGGACCCGTGGCATTGCCTCTGGATGAACAGGACCCCGATCGATTGAGCCGGTTGGGGCTGGATGAACAGGACCCCGTGTAGGGCTGGATGAACAGGACGACCCCGTGGAGGGCTGGATGAACAGTAGATGGTGTAGGGGTGGATGAATAGTAGCCCGTGGAGGGGTGGTTGAACAGGAGCCCGTGGAGAGGGGTGGTTGAACAGTAGCCGGTGGAGTAGCGCGCGGTGGAGGCTGGATGAACAGGAGCCTGTGGATGAACAGTCGCAGGTGGAGGCTGGAGGAGGTCGACGGTGGATGAATAGTAGCCCATGGAGGCTGGAGGAGGTCGACACTGGAGATGACCAGTATCCCGTGGAGTCCTATTTTGCGGTACGCCGCACCCCTCCCGATGAACAGGACCCCAGTTTCGACCGTAGCACTCCAACACAAGTCCGTTTCATCCGTTTTGTGGTACGCCACACCCCTCCCGAGCAACAGGACACCCGTTTTGACCGTAGGAGGGGAGTACGACTGTACGAGGGTTACTGGTTCATCTGTCGTCGCCGGAGAATAACATCAGGTGTGGGTGAGTAGAGGGATGGCTAGGCCAGCGATGGGAGTATGGTGGGGCGGTGAGGCCTGCGCGGCACCACAGCCGGCCGCGGGGAGGAGGGAGCAGGCAGTCCCGCCGGTGCTTGTTTGAACGGCTGGAGCAGGAAGAGCAGAGGTTGAAGAAGCACGACGGTCGTTGGATGGACATCCAACAGTCACTGCTTGTGCGTCAACCTTTTTTTAGGAAAGCCTCAAATCTGTGGAAAACAGCATACAGCCCATCTGCCATTATTTCTAATAATTTACAGCCCATTTGCTAATTCTTAAGGTTTTTCTGGAGCCCATATTCTTTTTGTTAGCATTACATCCCATATTGTGGCCACGGTTAAAAAATTATACGAAATTTTTGCATATTTTGGTGCGGTCTGAACTGTTTTTAATCCAGAAATTTCGATTCACATTCAAACTGATTTTAAAAATAAATGTATATCAATATAAAATCCAACAAATTCTCCACGCATAAAAATTAATGTAATTTAAAATCTCGAAATGACAAAAAAGATATTTGAAACTAATTACCGGTTTGATGTGTTTTAAAAATGTACAGCCCATTTCTCATTACTGATGGGCCATTTTCTCGGCCAGCCGAATGAAAGCTCTCCTCGTCTTGAAAGATTTGCAGCCCAACAGACCTGACAAAGCGACTTACTTGGCAAATCACAAAAAAACTGGGCTGTGGCCATGGACCCAGCTGTCAGCCTCTCCACGTATAGTACCCTTCCGATGGAATGCCGTTGACCACATTGACCACGCCACGCCAAGAGCACCAAGGCGGTGGACGATGGCGAGGCCTAGGAAGGGGATGACGCAGAGCCAGGGAAGACACGGCAGTGGATGCCTACGCGGAGAGGAGTACGAGGGTTCACTGGTTTGGCTGCGGTGTGAGGCTGTCATCACCGCAGGGCCTGGCTAGCGGTGGGAGTAGTAGGGGGCGATGAGGCCTCAACGGTAGCACAGCCGGCCACTGGAGGCAGGAGCAGGCGGTCTCCCCGGTGCTGGTTTGGGCGGCTGGTGCAAGAAGAGCAGCGATTGAAGAAGCAGCAGGACCGTTCGATTCAAATCCAACGGTTACTGCTGCTAGAATCGTTTATTGACTAAGTTGACAAGCCCTGCGTACGCGTCAACTTAGTAGGCCCACAGGTCAGCCTCCCAACCGGTGCGCTCCAGACGTCAGTGGGAGGAATCATTTTTTTTCGTGTAATAAGGAGGCAGTTGATTGCGTGCGGCCAGGCCAGGGAGGGAGTAGGGTGGGCCAGGGAAGCCTGCGCGGCATCACAGCGGGCCACAAGAGGAGGGAGCAGGCAGTCCCGCCGGCGCTAGTTTAGGCGGCTGGAGTAGGAAGATCAGAGATTGAAGAAGCACGTCGGCCATTGGATGGACATCCAACAGTCACTGCTACTAGAATCATGTGTTCACTGACAAAGCCTTGCGTAAACAAGTCAGCCTCGAAATCTGTGGCATGTACATCCCATTTGCTATTATTTTTATATTTTTTACTCATTTTCTAATTCATATGGAATTTATTGCAGCCCATTTTCCATTGCTGGCCATTTTCTGGTCAGTAGCAGGGTCAAAAAATTAACTAAATATGTGGGAAATTTTGAAAATTTGCAAATTTTTGCTGGGGAACAAAATATTCTTAATACAAAAATTAATAGACATACTAAAACAAATTTAAAAATAAATTAGTACTATGTCATGTTAAATCCAATGAAATGCGTATAAGATGTCAGTGAAGAACAAAAACAAAAAACAAAAACTAATAACCCATTTGCTATAATTTTTTTGGAATTTTCAACCCCTTTTGATATCACTTTTAATAGACATTGACCATATTCTTTGGCCAGGCCAGAATGCATCCCTCCTCGTCTTGAAAGATTTGCAGCCCAGTAATTCGGAGAAAACAAATAGGCCTAGCTTGGGTATTCTTCAAAAAGAAATACTGGGCTACCTATTTTCCCAAAGAACTCGTGCATGAGCATTTAGCTTTATTTATTTATTTACTTATTTATGTTTAGGGGACCATGAGCATGTACCTGGGCCGGATTCATGTGAGATCCTCCCTTCCGGTTAATTTTGAGCTTCTCTATTGGGCCTTCATCAGTGGGCTGCATGTTATCAACAAGTGGAAAATGTGTTCCGTGCGAAAAATAGTATGAGCTACGTACGGTACGGGGCACTAAAGGATCGAACCGTGCAACGACTTCCAAAACATTGTGTTTGTCATTCTAAAAACACATTTATTCAACTGACAGACGAAATATACTACTGATTGTACATTGAAAACAGTAGCAGCAGTAGCAACCAGGGATGGGGGTGCAACAGAAGCAGTAAGCAGGCCAGAAGAGTGAAGACGCAGCTCTCTCTTCCAAACCAAACATCAGCCATCATTACAAAAGGGCTACCAAAAAAGAACAAGTGTATGCATAAAACTAAATGAAGATCCTACTACACCAAGTGTACGCATCTAACTAACTGACTCAGTTAGACGTTACTATTTATTAAGCTGTGGAGATTGGCTGAAGGCTTGAACCAGATGGGTGACTGATGGGGGAAACTCCAGCCAGCAGGTCGAAGTCTGATACTTGCGACCTTCTCTCCTACTTTGGGCTGCAGAGCATGGCGGCACATATTAGGGTATGGTGCATGCAGAGACGCATGGTACACTATGTACACACAGTTTTGCCTGATGAACGAAACTGCGCTGCCATCATGATCCTTGCCGTCGGTTATCTCCTAGTTAATCGGATAATTCAGTCCGACAAACAGAGAGCATGTACCAAGGCTACTTACCAGCCTCCAGTCAAAAAATCCTGAAGGCCCAGAGAAGCTGGGATCCTGCTCAAAGACCTTGCAGTGGTTGTGATTCTATTCCGCGAAACAACACGTCCATTACGTGCGAACGATCATCAATCTTTCGCCATCGTCTAATCGAGCCAGGAACCACATGCAACTACCATGCCGCTTTTCTTTGAAAGGTTCTGGGATTAGGAAGGGTAGGGACACCAGGCGGCCTACAACATCATATCAAGTTGGAGTCAAATAAAAAAGGGCTCTTGATTTAGTCAATCTTAAGAACAGCATCTTATGAGCATGAACATTTTTCAGTAAATGTTGACAGTAATATAAGCAAGCCATCATGATATCATAGGAAAGTAACATACTGCTATAACAGCCGTTTGTAGCGATGACTGGAGTAGGCCAGTAATACGTTCAGCCATAGAAGGAGTCGACAGCGTAAATGAAGCCCTTGTGTTCAATGGCATCAGAGAACCATGGAGGATGTATGATCCTGCGATGGACGTGCAGATTTATCCACTTACCACAGTGACCTGTCAGATAGGCGAGACCGCGGTTGAAGAACGCAATTAGCCTGAAGTCTTTATAATTTGCAGATCTTGTGGGCACTTGGCAGATTACAACCTTGAGCAAATCAAACTTGGTATCATGTTGGCTACTGTAAGATTCTGAGTATTCTGGGCCGCGGTGCCAAAGCAATGCAGTGTTAATCGAAGGAAGGGGGATCAATCGCCAGGTGTAGACCTCCATGAGCATCCAATTGCCGCGACCATCAACGAGCACCATCCAAGACGTGTTCATGCCGACCCAGTACATAACGTTAATGTAGTTGAGGCTAACGGGGATCAGATCGCAGTCAAAGGGGTTGATGCTTGCCACCCTATGATCGTTATGTTGCATGACACGCCGTTTCTGAAGATCAGGCGGCATCAGCAAGCAAGGAGCTGGCTTAAAAAGCTCTGGCCTAATGGCTTTGAGTAAACGGTACAGCCCCGACAAGCACGCAGCGAGCGGCATGGTACTGAGATTGTCCACATGCGAAACAATGAGCTTGATTACCTCTGTGGGGAGCGAATTCCAGCCACTCTTTCGGCGGACGCTGCTCGGTTCTACCATTGTTAGTGCTTGGGTTTCGGACGAGGGGGGAGGCGCCTTAGCGGGGATGGAAGATGGACGAGATTATGTGCGGACAAAGATGGAGAAGCGAATATGTGCTGCGGGAAGTGGACAGGTGATGATGACTACAGCATGCCGCTTGACTTATGAGAAACATACCAGCAGCGTAGGGTCATATCGATGCAAGACAACTTGCTTGAGTGATCACAGTACTGGTACTCCCTACAGTACCTACTACTATGCCCTAACTTGCTTGAGTAGAGTAGTAGAGTAGGACTCTGCTCTAATACTAGCACCGGAGGAGTAGTATATTCTAATCTAAATTAGTTACAAACTTCAATGCCCGAGCGTGGAATGACTACGAACCATGCTCAAAGACCGTGTCTACGTGGTGTTTGGAATTATATGCAAAAAAGTAGCAAGATGCCCGTGCATTGCACGGCACACCATCATCACCAACTCGGTTTTTTCTCGACTCCTACTCCTATAAAAGACTCAGTTGGTGATGATGGAGGCGAGGAGGCGTGTTCAGCCGGGCGTGCGGCAGACGACGCGGTACTATTTGATTTGTTATAAAAAACAAAGAAGAGTAGTAGAGATAAAGATAAGAGTAGAGATAGAGACTTAGGGAGGAGCACGAGGTTGTGGGAGATAAGGATGAACGAGGCAAGGCCTTATCTGTAAATGTGGAGAGAGGTGCGAGTATATTTTGTAAAATTGTCATAGTTGGCTTTCTATCCATCAGATATAGATCGGACGGTCTATATTACAAGATGGCAGGCATACCATCATCACCAAAATAGACTAGCAAGATGCCCATGCATTGCACGGAACCTCAAGATGCATTTTTTTTACAAAACACCTGTTGTGATTGACCCATGCAGGAGTAATCCCATATGTAAAAACTAATGATATCTCGAGAATTTTATCAGAAAAATGGTATCTCGAGAATTTCATCGAAAAAATGATATATCAAGAAAGATGATAAATAAGGTGAGGAGGAGTGGGGCGTGGTGGTCACTGGTGGTCGGACTGAGCGAGGCATGGGGATGGACAACGCCGGCAGCGGCCACCATGCCAGATTGTTCCAGAGACTTCCTTTTTTAACTGCTCATCAATGAGGTTGTGGGAGATAAGGATGAACGAGGCAAGGCCTTATTTGTAAATGTGGAGAGATGTGCGGGTATCTTTTGTAAAATTGTCACACTTTGCTTTTAATCCGTCAGATATCGATCGGACGGTCTATATTACAAGATGGCAGGCACACCATCATCACCAACTCGGTTTTTTCTAAGAGTAGAGATATAGATAGATAGAGACTAGGGAGTACTAATAAGGACACCATCTACTGCTTTGTGTGCTACTCCTGCGCTCCATTCGGCGGCCGCAACGTCCCCTACAGCCACTCCCTCCTGCGCTCCATTCGGCAGGCGCTGTTGAAATTTGGGGAGCGCACTCTCGCGACTGCTGGCAGCCACGACTTCACCGATGACGACTTCTTCCCCGACCTCGGCAACCTCTTCCTCAATGACATGGGCGACAACCTCAACGCCAACGGTGCTGCTCCCGTTGCATCGTATGTGTTTATGTCCTTCCTGTTCGAAATCGTGGTAGAATTCATGTTTCTACTCTGCCTACTACTATGCTAGTCCACATGATTAGTTTCATCTCTTTTATAGCCGTCATGATTTATTTTGTGCTTATTCGGATTAAATCTCGTAGTAACTTGCTCATATATTCAACTGGTGCAACGTCCCCTACGGCCACTCCCATTTCATGGACGGCCTGGTCGATGCCTCCAAGGATCCCTTCGTCTACTGCTATGAGTGCCCGATGCCGTTTTGGGGCTCGCCGGCGGACATGGTGCATCACCTCACGGATGCGTGCAGCGGTCACTACTGGCCCTTGGCGGAGAACATCAAGTACGAGACGTTCTACCCGTTCACCATACCAGAGTCGCTGGAGGATCACCGCCGCCTGCTAGTCTCGGAGGAGGACGGCAGCGTCTTCCTCTTGATCGTGGGCATCGGTGAGGCCCGTGCAGGCCGTCGCCCCGTCTCTGTAGTGTGCGTCAGGGGCGACGCCGCTGACGGTGACACTGACATGAGGCCGATGTACGGGTGCGTGCTCACTGTTACTACCTCTCAGAGGTACGTGGGCAGCGACACCGGCTCTATCATGCTGACTAGGACTGTGCAGAGCTGGGACCTTCCCGCCGATGTGGACATGGAAGACGCATGGTATGATTTACCCCGCAACGCGGTGCACGGGGACTCCAAGGAGGTTCACCTGGACATATGCATTACCAAGTTAAATGTTGATCATTAGTCTTCGCTCAATGCAATCCGCTGTCTAAGCATGTGGAGACTTCCATGCAGGATCTTGCTCTATTGGAGTATCGTGCATGAATAAAACTGTATCTGTTTATGGTTTGGTCTAGAATCTTCCATGTATGAATTTTTACTACAGTACTGGTGAAAGACTTACGTTGAACCATTTCTTACATCTCCTCTGCCCCCTTGCAAGTCATCCTGATTTAATCCCTCTGTCTAGGTGTATAAGGGCATGGTTAATATTACTTAATAGTATAGCCAACTGCTGACTATAAGAAAGTGCCATGTCATCCGTAGCCAACATGTATAACAATCGATACTCAAAAACTAATTCTTAAAGATCATTTCTTGCAAAGCACAATAAGTGTTATTTCTTCACAAGTTTTGGATGCAGGTTGAATAGTTGAATGATTTTGTTTGCAAAAGATACCTTTTTATCTATTTCACCCGCATGTTGGTGAGCTCTAGAGATGAAATAATATCCAAAGAAACCTATCGATACCCGTTACACATGAGATGACCCCTACATCCTTTGTCAAAATAAACAACTCCTCGATCAATGCATTTAACTCTTCGGTGCAACGAACGGGCACCTTACTACTATAGATTAGTACGACCAAAAATTGAACTAACATTATATATAGTACGATAAATGCTGATGCATGTCACCTAAAATTATATCATTCAAAACTATGTTCAAATACGAATCCAACGATATAAATTTTGTTGACATGCACTAACATTTTGTCAGTTAAATCTTTAGTCAAATTCAATGGGGGACTAATAAACCATGACCAATGTAGTACAAGTGTAGAGGGCGGCGCTGCACGGGAGTCTCACCTCTCACCCCGCTCGTGGTGCGGCAGTAAAGCCGTCATATCACAAAACCCAACCACTCCCAGTAATAAGTGGCCTAGTAAAATAAACGGACAAGCAACCATCACATCCCTCCGTCTTTTTGCATTTCATCTCTCTGCATTTACTTTCTCCGGTTCATCTCGCACATCGATCCCTAGCTACTACTCCTGGGGCCAGTTCTTTTAGCGGCTTCCCCAGCTTTTCCCATAAGACTACTCACAGTGGAGAGTAACAATAAGGTGCCTCACTCATTTATTTGGGCTTCTAAACTACTACTCCGTCCTGGTTTATTCCTCACCATTGTAATTTGTGCTAAATTTTGACCAAAGATTTAACTGATAAAATATTACTCCCTCCGTCTAGGTGTGTAAATCATCTTACGAAAACCAAATAATCCCAAAACACTTAGGCGCGGTGCATTAACTTCTACCTTGTTTCTTGTTTCTTGACATATCAACCAATAAGAGATAAAGAGTGTGCATGCTTTTAATGACTTGAGATATCAAAAACGACATGCAACTATTCCAAAAAAAACTAAGCTCTTCAGGTTTGAAACATACTGGATTGCCCATCCAGGGTTTATGGAGGTTGTGGCACAAGCTTGGAATAAACCCATCAAATACAACAGACGGTCCAACGCGGCCGCCAGGATTGGTCAAAAGCTTAAGGTTGTGCGGTATGCTCTCAAGAAATGGAGTAAGAAGATTTCCTGTTTAAACATTGCTATTGAAAATACTAATAAAACGCTTTTGGAGCTAGATAATATTGAAGAATGCCGACCTCTTACCACTCCTGAGCGAAACTTTTGCAATATACTCAAAAAACATCTATTGAGGCTTCTTCAACATCAGAAAGATTATTGGAAAAAATGATGCACCATTAGATGGATCCAATTCGGGGATGAGAATTCAAAAAAAAATCAAATTGTGGCTACTGAACGTTACAGAAGGAATTACATCAGTTCTCTGAAAACTGTTGATGGCAGTGTTGTTGAGGATCATGCAGGTAAGGAATCTGTCCTCTTTGAGGCTTTCAAGACTCGGATGGGGCAAGCCAACCCCTCGCCTATGAAATTCAATCTAGATAATCTTCTCAAGGAAGAGGAGCTGTTCGCCACTCTTGTGGCTCCATTTACAAACAAAGAGATTGATGCTGTGGTTGCGGCAATGCCGCCTGATCGGGCCCCTGGCCCCGATGGTTTCAATGGCGCCTTTTTGAAAGCTTGCTAGCCTATCCTAAAAGAAGACTTCTATCTCCTCTGCCATGAATTTCATCAGGGTGGTCTCAGTCTGGACAGTATCAATGCGGGTTATATCACGATGATTCCAAAAAATAACTCGCCTAACAACGTGAATGACTACAGGCCCGTTACCCTTCTCAACTGTTATCTGAAGTTAATCACTAAAATCCTGGTTGATCGCCTGCAACGCATTATTCTTCGGCTAGTACATAAAAATCAGTACGGCTTTCTTCGGGGCAGGTCCATCCATGATTGCCTATCTTGGGCCTTCGAATACATACATTAGTGTCAAGCCTCCAAGAAAGAAATCATTCTCCTCAAGCTGGACTTTGCCAAGGCATTAGATACCATTGAGCATTCAGCTATGCTCCTCATCATGAAGAAAATGGGTTTCCCACCTGTGTGGCTGGGTTGGATGCACAATATCTTCTCCTCCGGCAAGTCTTCAGTGCTTCTCAATGGTGTTCCTGGCCGGCAGTTTCACTGCAAGTGCGGGGTCCGCCAAGGTGATCCTATGTCACCGCTCATTTTTGTAATTGCGGCCGACCTCCTTCAAACTGCCATCAATGATGCACTTGTGCAAGGCTTGCTCAGTCACCCGATCCCTCCTAAAGGTAATGCTAAGTACCCTATCATCCAATATGCCGACGATACTATCATTGTGTTGCATGCATGCCTTCTCCAAGCGGCCAAGTTGAAACAAATCCTTGAGGACTAAGCCATGTCGATCGGGCTCAAAATCAACTTTCATAAATCCACGATAGTCCCTATCAACACCCCGGCCGACAAGTGCAATGCCTTGGCAAATCTCTTTGGTTGCACCCAAGCAACTATGCCGTTCACTTACCTTGGGCTGCCCCTAGGGACCACACGTCCAACGGTCTTGGATTTGACGCCGTTTGTGTGCAAAGCAGAAAGAAAAATCACGGCTGCCATGTCCCTCATGTGTCATGCTGGCAGATTGGCGTTGATCAATTCACTCATTACCTCTCTGGCCATATATTCGATGGGCACGTTGAGACTGCCACAGAAAATTGTTGCCCATCTCGACAAGATTCGTAGGCATTGCCTCTGGTTAAAAAAGACAGTCGATGGTGATAAACACAACTCTCTTGCTGCTTGGCCCATGGTCTGCCGTCCCAAATCCAGCGGTGGCCTCGGTATTCTTGACTTGAGGATTCAAAATGATGGCCTGCTTCTGAAATTCCTCCATAAATTCATCAATAAACTTGACATTCCTTGGGTGCAGTTGATTTGGGATACGTACTACTTGGACTCAATCCTGCATGCAGCTGAGATTTGCGGTTCCTTTTGGTTGCGAGATCTCGTTCACCTCATGCCAATATACCATGGTATCTCCCATGTTCAAGTCAACAATGGTAAATCTGCGTTGTTTTGGAAGGACAGTTGGAATAAGGATGTTTATGCTGACAAGTATCCTAGGGCATTCTCGTACGTCCATCACGAAGATCTTTCGGTCCGGGACTTTCTGACGACCGCCACCCTGCATGAAACCTTTCAGCTCCCACTGTCTATACAAGCCCATGATGAGCTAAAGCTTCTGCAGCTTGATGTTGCGGAAATTACTCTTGATGAACGACCGGATGTGTGGGCCTACTGTTGGGGGGCCACTGTTTTCAAAACTGTTGCATATTACAAATTTTTCTTTCGGGACGTGGTGGCTCATGTGGCGTACAAGTGGCTTTGGCGGACCAAATGTACCCCGAAAATCATAGTCTTCGGTTGGTTTTTGCTCTCTGACCGCCTCAACACACGCAACATGCTGAAACACCGACATTATAACATTGGGACCAACCTTGATTGCCTGCTGTGTGGTCGTCATGTCAAAGAAACAGTGGAGCACCTTTTCTTCCACTGCACCTTCAGCAATGTTTGTTGGCAACGTCTGAACATCGTGTGGGGGACGGTTGGCAACCGGCTGGATCTTGTTGAACAAATGAAGAATCAACACCCACGCAAGATGATCATGGAAATTTCTCTGATTGCTGCTTGGAGTCTCTGGAAAGAGCGTAACAACAATTATTTTAGACATGTGCTGCCTTCCGTTGACTCATGGCAGACCAGGTTCAAGATTGATTTTGGTAACCTTCTTTATAGACTGCCAGAACACAAGAGACATGTTGTCTCTTCCATTTTGCAAACTCTAAACCAAGGCTCCCATTAATTTTGGGCTTGTAGCTTAGTAGTATCTAACTCCCCCCACCTTGTAATTAGCACCATGTAACCACTTTTGTTTTATACTTAATATATATGCAGTAGGAGCCTTTCCTACTGTCCCAACCCTCAAAAAACGACATGCAGTGGTTAGTTAATTGCATGCAATACTATTAATTAGCAAATAAACATTAACGTTTCTCGTTTTATACTCACCTAGACGGATGTAGTAGTGCATGTGACATGCACTAACATTTCATTAGTTAAATTTATGATCAAAATTTGACACAGATTACAATGGGGACCAATAAACTAGGACGGAGGTACTAGTTATGGGATTACTAATCTAGAAGCCTAAAAGAACTGGCCCATGGTACTCCTACTAGTGGTAGTACTCAAGTTGGAAATCCAATTGCACAGCACAACTTGTTAGGCAAAAAATTCGATACAGGGTGTTGGAAGCGGTTTGGGAATTTTCATGCCTTTCCAACCAGTGAGATACTCCGTACAAAGTACGACAGAGAAATAACAACAGAGAAGGAAGCTAAAAGTAAACAATCAAACGAGCATTTTTGCATTTGTTTTGCATTGAATCGTTTCACAAGCTTGACTAGTGTTGTTTTTCTACTTTTACAAAAAAACGCATTGTAATGTTAAAACATGCATTTGCACATACATAAGTAATAGTAGTACTCCCTCCGTCTAGGTGTATAAGTCTTCCCTCCTTCTTGGTTACGGTGCACAACCAAAGATGACTTATTGACCTGGACGGAGGGAGTAGCACAGTCTGCAAGCATATATCGAGAGATGCGGTAGTATATAGTAAAGTTTGTTCTATATGCACGTACTTGCAAAATGCGTACGAATACACAAGGTTTCCAAACTTTCCCTTCTACATACTTAATTAAGAACGCTAAAAATTCTTGAACGTTCGGGATTTATCATTTGAGTCCCAAAACTAATGAGATCGCCTTATGAAACAAAAATTATACTCCTCCTAAAAGCCATGGCGCTCGCATGAGCGCTTGCGGCGCGGCACGAGTGCCCTGGTGCGCGGCCGTTTCCCAGCGCGCCGACACAACACCTCTTCCTCAGCCTCGCAAATCGCGAGGTGCTAATTGGCGGCTTGCCAGCGGGCGAGCGCGATCTCACCGGTGTGGTGATCCGGCGCCAACAGGTACTCCTCCTCGCTGGAAGCATGCACCCGGTCCACGTACCGCCAAGCGTAGATTAGGCGTTTGGGCCCGACTGCATTCAGGGCGTTGGCACGGGCGTCCTACATCACCCTCACGGCCCTTGCACGAGCCTTCTGCCAAAGAGCCAATTGCCTGACTCCCTCGGACGCGACATAGACCTGCCAGGCAGCTTGCCCCGCGGCGCGCTTCTCTTCCTCGGCCTTCTTCTCCGCCTCTATTTGGGCTTGCTCTGTCGGCGGCAAAGCCTCCCACATGGCAACATCCATTTCTTTCCAAAGCTCCTCAAGGCTGGGGAGCTCGGCGGGCGGCGCGGTGTTCTCCTCGTAGCGGGGAGCCAACGCGTCCTCCAACGTGCGTGCTGGCGAGATTGGGAACGCCGACGCGTCCACATCGACGCGTCGCGGCGAGGAGTGGAACGCTGATGCGTCCAACTCGACTAGTGGCGGCGAGGAACGGAACAGCGACGGGTGACCGTCCGGGCGGTGCAGCGAGGGGCACTTAGGGCTTGGGAGGGGCGATGCCATGGTGGTCGACATGAGAGGGAGGGGGGAGATAGCGATGAACGTGAGTGTTCTTCCGAGTGTCGTGGGAGGCGCAGTATTTATAGTGAGCAATGGCACACCTGCCTAACATATGGACTGAGTTGCACTGACTTAACTGCAGGTCCAGTTGCGTCACTAACATGTGGGCCAGACCCTTGTTGGGCCCATATGTTAGTGACCCATTGCACCTGCAGTTAAGTAACTGAAGCAGCGTCCCAAAATATACATTGCGTGATTAACGTAACAGCTATGTGGGCATATTCGTTGGAGTAAATTACGGGGGGGGAGGGGTGGAAATATTGCTGGTCACAACGGATTGGACGAGCGTGGGGGGAGGAGAGTCATGCATGCAGATTTTTTCCACACGGGGTGGAGTGGTGGGACCGCCGGAGGGAGAAGGAGAGTCTGGCAGGCATATTGTTTCCACACATGGAGAGGAAAAGATTTGGAGATGAACGGGCTTCCTGCAGGTATGGGGAACGGTGCATAATAAGTCATCTTGCATGACGGGCTAGGTATAGTCTCAAGTCATTAAAAACATACACGCCCCACACATGTTCATATTTCAAGGTGCACTAAATTATTGCATGCGATGATTAAGGTTGGCCATAATGGTGGTATCTTAGCTGGGAGTATCATATACTAATATCATGCATATGATACTACCTCCCTAATGCATAGTATCATATACTAGTATCATGTAGTACTTTATTTATTACCATGCATGACACATAGTAGTATAGCATTTATTATGATACAGTATCATGATATTATACTCAACCCTCTTTTCCTTCATTTAATTTTATGACACCTCATCAAAATTGCCTGGTTGACATGCATGATACTAGCTATGATACTACCATTACAACTAGCCTCATGCACACGGGAATAGCAAACATGCTGATGTGGCAAAGAATTAAAGAGGAGAGGGGGTTAGAGTAACTAGTGTTCATGCATGCATTGGTAAACACATTTTTTGTGAAGAACGACAGCATTAGTTGAGTACTTTTGTAGACTTCAAAAACTATTCCACTGCCTCTGCTATCTTGCTAAGAGTAGGTGAAATTTTTGAATCGAGCCCTTTAAAGTAGAAGGGAGGTAGTAGTACTCTAATAGCTAACCTTGTTGTGATGACAAGATAGAACATGGCACGCACCTGGACAGAGGAACTAGTCTGCATTGTGCATTTAAGTTTTGTCGGAAGTCAATGTACCTCTACTTTGACCAAACTTATTGAAAAATGTATCAACATTCACAATGTCAAATCAATATTTTTACACTCATTATAAAACGTAGTTCTTATATTCATTATAATTAGTATTGTAGATATTGATATTTTTAGTATAAATTTGGTCAAACACTTTGCAAACGGTTGACCGGAGTAAAAAGGAGCAGAGGGTGTATCATGCATGCGGAGTAGGCAAAATAATTGCTCATCTATAGCCGGTCAAAGTCTCAAAGGGCGCGACCGCACGAGGGAGGCGAAGGTCGTGGGAGGCGCGACGGTTGACGGAATTAAGTGAAGTTACATCCATGCGCCGGCATGGCGTGCGAACAGGCAGAAGCTATACCGTCAGGCCTACGATATGGGTCTAGTAGACATGACATCTAGTGGGTCCCGCATAGTTCTCGAGAACTCTTTGGGGGCTTGCAGCCGTTTATCCACCGGGCAAGCCAGCAACCCCACACCGTTCGCACGCCCTACTCGTCCATGTCTTCTACCTTACAATAGTTCGCTCCCAGTCGTCCCGTCCTTTCACATTAGTTTGCTCCCAGTTTTTTTTGCGGGGTACAACAGTTCAACTTCTCCTAACCCTCCTCCAAAATCCATGGCCTCCCAAATCTCCATGGTCGCTGCTGAGTACCAGGTTAGAGCCATCTCCGGCGATGAGTTCATCGTCATCTACACACGTGGATCCACGACGGTGAAAGCATGCCTTGCTCGTTTCCTACGCATGTTCAACAGTTCAAGGGATGAGTGGGTCGCTGGGCTAGATGTTGAGTACACCACGGTCCTGGAAAGAGAGAAGATTCTAAAGGAGGCAGAGAGGAAGAAGCCCGCCGTGATCCAGGTTTGCATACATAACGTTTGCTTGGTCTACCACATATGCCATGCCGACATTGAGTGCCAGGATTTTAAGAACTTCCTCAAGGACAAAAGAGTGAAATTCGTTACTGTAGTCTTTAGGAACGACAGTGATGTCCTGTGTCGGATAGGTCTCGTTGTAGGCCAGCCCTTCAATCTCCAGAAGGCAAGGCTGGTGTCCTCCTCTCAACCTTCAATGATGACCCTGGCAGCAGCCATGATCGATCCTTCGTACGCTAAACTGAAGAAACCCCATCACGAGTTTCATCATGCATGGGAGTCGAAGACATTAGATGAATACCACATCCTATATGCAGCAATGGATGCCTACCTTTGTTTAAATATCTACAAGGGTTGGATGAAGAAGCAGAGCCCAGTGTCCGGTTCAAGCAAAGAAGCATCGGCGAAGAGGAAGAGGAACAGGGACGAGGACAAAGTCGAGGATGTGGACTCGGACTCCGAGTAGGCGGCAGTGCCGTCACTCATGCCGGTTCTACTGCAGTGTCAAGCGGACTAGTTGCTTAGTTTATTTTCAAGGGTGTGTTGTGCTGAGGCCCCAGCAGAACTATGTTTATGTTCTTTCTCGTTATTTGAACTCTTTAGTACGTACAATAGTACTAGTACTATGTCTTACTACTGTTCTTCTTGCAGTTGGTACTACTGCTCGTATCTTCGTGTTCCTACTGTACTTAATACGTTCGTACTAGTGGTATAATTTGGGTCAGTCGATTTGTGAAAGAAGTTTGACGGAGCGAAGGAAGAAGATGGCAGAAGAGGAGGAAGAAGCCCTTCTAGCCATCCATGTTGCATCAAACGGCTCACAAGAGTCGACTAACCCAAATTGCTCCTTCAGATTGCAGGATCCACGTGGCATTCAAGGTCTCGAAAGTAGATTCCGCGTCCGCACCCAGTTTGCGGGCTCGACGCGCACGCGACCAGCTTCCGCCGCGATAGCCACCATGCGTGCCTCCCCCGCACGGGCGGAGACGACAATGACACACTAGTTCCTCCTCACCGGCGTGCTGGAGCATGTGCTCGTCCTCCACTTTGTATGTTGCGTGCATAGACGCGGCTCCACCAGCTTCTCGCGTGCTTGGAAGCGCGGCGGCATCGTGAGGAGGGACTGCAGACGAGGGCAAGCCTTCGGCTTCATGGCACAGGGATGGCGGTGACACGGCGGTGATGGGCGAGAAATTGTTGGCCGGAGCAGGCGGGCGCCGGCATGCGCAACGGCGGCGGCGGCATACTGATGAGTGCGCGTATGGGATCTTACTTTAGTTTTATATAAGGTTGGTCAGACTTAAAAGAAAATCGTACTAGTACACATAAACATTAGACTTAGGCAGCGCTTTTATTAGTTAGTACCACAGCCATGATATGGAATTCTGTGCAAGCGCGTGAACCGCGGCCGCGCGGTCGATCAAACGGTGTGTCACCGTGTCGCGCTCGAAGGACATCCACTGAACCTTTTTGTGTGTGTGAAAACAATCCCCGAATATTACTCAACTTTTTTTCCTAGAAAAGTTCTTGACGCTACAATATTTCCATATATTTGAATTTAGCTCCAGTTCGTGTTTATTTGGATTTGGATGTTTTAGGTGCGCCCTAGTTTTTTTAATACTGATTTGTGTGTCTGACTAAGAGAGAACGTGTGTATGTGTCCATATGTGTGTTGTGTTGGAAGGGCAATGTGGAGACGGTGTGCGTGTGATACAGACATAGAGAGGTGTGAATGTGCAAATGATCATGCATGAGTGAGACATAGACAGATGCCGATACGTTGTGTATACATGAGAGAACGGTCTTCTGGTTTACTTGTGTGTGTGTGTGTGTGTGTGTGTGTGTGTGTGTGTGTGTGTGCGAGAGAGAGAGGAGAGAGGAGCATCCGTAACACAACATTCATCTCTCTCGATCGTCCGTCCCTTGCACGATCGCATGTAACACATGCATCAACGCGCACATTTTGACACCCTCACCCGGCCCCTGCCCACCTCAAGGCCCGCACAATCTCTTCGTGAATACCCATTTCTCTCCTTAGGTTTGTTTTCTCTCAATATCTGACACACACACACATGCGCGCGCACACACACACACACAAACAGAGAGAGAGCACAACACACACACACACACACCCCTCCCCCGAGCACACAATTCATCACCATCCAAGGTTATACGGCGAGCACTCTCGCTTGTGCTTCTTTGCACCCCAACATGCACAACACCTCAATCTTTAAAGAGGGCATCGAGGAGATCGAAGACGGCGACCACGCCGCGCTAGAGAATGCGGGGCCATTTGGAAGCCGGATGATGCGACGACGGCTGACTGACTCCTCCCCCCACCCTCTCTCTCTCTCACACACACACACACAACATTACCAATCTCTCTCTCCCCCGCACAAAATTATCAATCCCTCAACCCACGAGATCCTTCCCCTATCGTCCATGTTTTTCCAGCTCTCTCATCAAACATGTTGTCTCTTCTCCTTCCACGTATACAGAATCCGGATGCACACGCATCTCATGTACATTACATGTCTCCATCTTTCTCACAGACCGAACTTCTTCCTCTCTCTATCTCTCTCCCCCTGTCTCGTTAGGTTTGTCTCCTACTCTCTCATCCACATACATACAATCTTTCCCGCCCTATCTGCTCCATCTTCGCAAGCTCTCTCTGTACGTTTCATTCACACATTAGGATACGTTCAAAATGTTGTTTCTATAATGGCTGATGTAGAGTTATGGTTGGTTTTGTTGCATCCTACAAAGTAATAACTATGAAAAGCATTTAGATTCTCATTTGACTGGGATTATGTGAGTTTGAGCATGTTGTGAAGTACTTAGACCCTGTATACATCTTGGGATTCGACAATGATTGTAACTATTGAATTGTATAGCCTAATATATTTATTTCACAATTTCAACAAATGATTAGTTCACTACAAACTAAGAAAACAAATGTGTACTCCCTCCATTTTTATTTAAGTCCACGTATTAGCATTGGTCAAAGTCAAGTTTTGTAAACTCTCAGAAAGCTTATAACAAAAAATATTAACATATACAATAACAAATAAATACCATTAGATTCATTACTGAATGTACTTTCACATCATATATATTTGTTATGGTAAATGTTTATATTTTTCTAAAAACTTGGTCAAACTTTAGGAAGTTTGACTTCGGTCAAACCTAATATGCAGAGTTTACTAGTACTACTCGCTAGTTGCTAGCCGAATCACTCAACATGCCACACGGGGAGTTCAGTGTCACAAAATTTTGAGGTCGGCGGGAAAATCTCCCACGACCCTGATTTGAGCAGTGGGAAGTTACCATCATAGCCATCGGAACAGGCATACGGATGATGCTTGGTAGGGGGCTGTTTTCGTAAATTCAGGTTCACCCTACCCAGCCAACCCCACCCCGGCACCCAGAGTAGTACACCTGAATACTCCCCATTTTCTATCCCCACCGCAAAATAGACTTCTCCACGGCACTGCAGCCTTCGTGCTCATCCCCTTTACATTGGCGCACTCGTCCATCGCAGCGCATCTGCCTCATCGACGACCTCGTATGCCGCACTGGAGCCAGTCCACCGTCATTGTCGTACACAGAGCCTCTTCCCCGGCATCGTCTTCCACGGTCTCAGATCTGCTTCCTGGAAGCCGACGCCAAGCGCAGAAGCACCATCGTTGTGGACAATGAACTGACTCCCGTTGCCGACCATGACTCACAGAGGCCGCCACGGCCATCATTCTCCTCCTCGATTGGTAATGTGTGTATTGAATCACTTAGCACTACGTGTGCAGTACCAATTTTGTTCATACCTACCCTTCAAATTTCCTGGGTGCTATTGTTCTCGTAAAAGTATTTGGTTATAGCCTCCATTGTCCAATAGAATATCAGCTTGTAATTGTGCGTCGCTCCTGTATCGCGTTGTGCTAGTTTTGGCGCGCGGCGTCCGGCGCGCCCTCCCACCGCTTTGTGCCTTGCCACCGCTCTCTCCCCGCTCTGTGCCTCGCCACCGCTCTCTCCCCGCTCTTTCTCGCCTCGCGCCGCCGCGCCACCATGCCGCCGCGTCGTCGGGAAACTTGGGGATACCGCAGCGTCCGCACGCGCCCCTTCGGTGGCTTCTCCGCCGAGATCCGGTTCCGCGGGATGCGCCTCGGCCTCGGCAATTTCAACACTGCCAACGAGGCCGCCCCGCGTACGACGCGGCGGCGTGGGGCCTTCGGTGGCCTCATAGAACATTGAACTTCCCCAACGTGCCAATGTGGGAGCGGGCGCAGGAGCTCGTGCCTCGGCCGTGGCTTAGCACCGATGAGGATCGTTGCGACAACCGGAGGCGGGAGCACCGTCTCAGCATCGCCGAGATGGACGAGGAAGCCATGGCACTGTGGCGCCAACACTTCCCGCAGGACATCATCAATGAGCATGAGTTCTACGCGCAAAGAGGGCAGAGAGGGATAAGAGGAGGGCGGAGCGAGCCACCTATCGCGAGGACAAGCATAGGCGAAAAGCGGACGCTCAATTCAACATGAGGCTAGGAGCAGCGTCGCCCTAGGAATCCGACGATGATTGGTATCTTCACGCCTACAGTCAGACGTCGGAGGAGGATAACACCGAGGAGGAGTAGGACGACGAGGAGTAGTTGAATTATCTATTTTTTTATCTCTTAATGCTGAGAACTATCCTCTACTCTCTAGTCTATCTACTTCTCGATCTCAGCACTGTAAATGCTTTTTTAAAGCGCTGCGCATTGCGATTCTGTTGGAGATGCTCTAAGATGGCAGACGAGTGCTTTAATGTTGCCCACAAGATGCGAGTATTACTAGTAATATATTTTTCTTATCATGTTGAGATCTTAAAACCACGAGTGCAAACATGCAGAGTAGCAATGAAGACCAAACATGGGATATTGGGGACATCTTCAAGGAGTGTGGCAAGTTAAAGAGGAGCTGCACCGAACCTGCAAAACGAGCTTTGGTAAATAACACCCTTTCAATTACTTTCATTTAGCCTCGTGTTCTTCAATGTGTATATGTTGTAGTTTCTATTTCTCTTAAGCCTGGTGTTCTTCGATGTATAATAAGAAGAGTCTTAATCGTCCTAATGCTTTCTTTTTTAGCTTGATGTAGAAAGTGGGTGTTCTCACCTTGTAGTCTGTTTTTATATTATTTTTTCTTTGAGTTTTGTTTATCTGGCTTCTACTAAATGGATCTGGGTTGCTTTGAGTATTGATCTAAAAAAGAAGTAACTTCATGTCAGGATGCAGTTCCTGCGAGGAGGGAAGTATGGTCAACCTCGAGATCATGCTTCCAAAATGAGGCTGGATTACACACAAGGTGCCAGTTCCCTAATGATGTTGGATTAGACACAAGGTACAAATTCCCAGATGATGCTGGATTACACACAAGCCAGGTGGAGTCGTCAGCTGTTCGTGTCCTCATGGCTCTAGTAAAGGCTGAAAGAAAGCGTGCAGCAGCCCTTGAGAATGTAGTTGAGTTCCTGAAGAAGCGAAAAGAGCAATCAGATGCTCTCTTCACCCAAGCGAAAGAAGAGATGGAAGAAGCCATAAATAAGCTAGTAGAGGCAGAGCAGGCTAGGCGTCTCCTGCTATCTAAAATTGTTGTCAATACAAATTTTCCTTCATAATAGCTAGGTTCAAATGTTTATCCAGTCAGCATGCCTGTTGTGATGTCCATGCATCCACTGATGTGGCACAAAATATATTTTTTTGGGTCATGTAATAACAGCAATTACTTTCCAAACAATAACAGACGAAGCAGTCTTAAGCTGGTTGCACGCGACGAGGAGGCGTGCTCAGTCGCACCTGCAGCGAGTGGGGCCCTCTTGGCCGGTGCGCCGGTTCAATGCCTGCGCTATGAGAGGTCTCGTCCGTGTTAGAGCAATCACCCCCTCCAGTCCTTTTTCTGTTTGGCTATAACAAAATCTCGTTTTCCATTCACATTTTACAAGTAAAATTCGTGGACAAACTTTGACCCAAAATACGATGGGGACTAGTAACCAGAATGAAGGTAGTAGTTTTTTTTTAAATCAAAGAAGGGTTTCCCCTTCCGATTTTCATTATTGAAAACAAGCATCTAAATCTAAACCATAGTATTTTCCCTAGAACTACCAGGTTCAACATCTCGCAACATAAACCCATACAACCATACGCCAAGGAGGTACGTAGTACTATTAATTCCATTTTCGCTCCATACCAATCGTTCTAAAAACTACTTAGTACTTATAACGCGCCATTGAAAATCGGAACTCTTAACCCCGCTAAAAATATGATATTTTAAATGTGGCTACTCAATATGTGGCAACTGGCGAGCCACCGCCTCCAAGTCGTTCACCTGTGGTCCCGACCATCAACTCCTACGGATCAAATTATCACGCGAGCTGACTATTCCTACAAAGGTGCTCCACCACGTACCCGGTACCCGCAAATGCAGCAATCGTGCACCTAGGGTTTCAGGGTTTATTTGTTAACGTTGCCTTTACGTAACACTATGTGTGCAAGACAGCAAGAGGCCGACTGCGTGCGTGCACCTCTTCTCTTCGTATATGTACTCCACCGTTTGTCTAGTGTCCAAAAAATTATAATAACTACTAGCAATGTGCCAATGCGTTGCCACACGATCAAAGTAGAATAATACATATTCACCGATTTGATAGAAAAAAAAGTCTAGTTTTGAAATACGTATATCACTAAAAATATGTTATGTTTCACTCAAAATATATTCCTTTGGCGGTTTTGATGAGATAAGGGAGGAATGTTGTTGGTTTCAAGATTCGAGAAGTGGTATATGTCTAATTTCTACTCTTACTAGCAAGATGCCCGTGCGTTGCACGGAACATCAAGATCTTGTGGGAGAAAAGGATGAACAAGGGAAGGCCTTGTCTGCAAATGTGGTGATGAGTGTGGGTAAATTGCCATATTTTCCTTCCTATCCGTCAGAGATAAATCGGATGACCTACATTGCAGGATGGCAGGCCCAGCATCATCACCAACTCTGTTTTTATCCCTACTCTTATAAAAAGCATTGTCAGTGATGATGGTGTGCCTACCATCCTGCAATATAGCCCGTCCGATCTATATCTGACGGATAGGAAGGAAACTATGGCAATTTTGCAAAAAGATACCCACACCCCTCTCCACATTTGCAAATATGGCCTTCCCTCGTTCATCATTTCCCCCCACAAGATAAACTACTCATACAAATGCATCTTTATGTTCCATGCAACGCATGGGCATCTTGCTAGTTGTTGCAAAAAGCCCATGTGTGTGTGAGAGAGAGGGAGGTGGAGGAGGACGGAGTGCATGTGTGACAAAGACACAAGGAGTGTGTGTGTGTGTGTGTGATAGATATCAGCTTAAAATGAGGTGATAGTGTGTGTGTGCATGATCGAGAGGGCGTGTCTCAAGAAGGGAAGAAAATCTACATAGATACAATGAGCGGGAGAGAGACATGTATGCGATAGTGGAAGCACGAGTGTGCGGGTGTATAAACCTGTCTAGAGGCTAGTCGATAAATGTTTGTGAGAGAAATATGAGTCAGGGTGCGAAAGCGAGAGTTTTGTGTGTGAGGGAGAGAGACGGTAGTCGGGAAGGGGAGTGGAAGCATGAGTGTGCGGGTGTATAAACCAATCTAGAGGCTAGTCGATAAATGTTTGGGAGAGAAATACGAGTCGGGGTGCGAAAGCGAGAGTTTTGTGTGTGAGAGAGATAGACGGTAGTTGGGAAGGGGAGTGGAAGCACGAGTGTGCGGGTGTATAAACCTATCTAGAGGCTAGTCGATAAATGTTTGTGAGAGAAATACGAGTCGGGGTGCGAAAGTGAGAGTTTTGTGAGAGAGAGAGAGAGAGAGAGAGAGACGGTAGTCGGGAAGGGGAGTGGAAGCACGAGTCTGCGGGTGTATAAACCTATCTAGAGGCTAGTCGATAAATGTTTGTGAGAGAAATACGAGTCGGGTGCGAAAGCGAGATTTTTGTATGAGAGAGAGAGACGGTAGTCGGGAAGGGGAGTGGAAGCACGAGTGTGCGGGTGTATAAACCTATCTAGAGGCTAGTCAGTAAATGTTTGTGAGAGATATACGAGTCAGGGTGCGAAAGCGAGAGTTTTGTGTGTGAGAGAGAGAGACGGTAGTCGGGAAGGGGAGTGGAAGCAGGAGTTGCGTGTGTGTGTCTGTGAGAGAGAGAGAGAGATGGGGGGTTGTCTGATCGGTAAACAAATGAACAATGTCGGTCTGGGATGGAGACGAAAAGGAGACCGCAACAAATGTTGTGTCTACATGAGAGCAAGAGAGTAATTTTAGTGGTATGAGTCATATCTAGAGACATATAGGGTGTGTGAGAGAATCCCATAGAGAGAAAGACAAAGTGAAAGACGAGTGGAGACTGTGTGTGTGGCGGTGAAAAAGAAAGCTTAGATACCGAGTGATACCAAATAACAGTAGAGACGTGAGAGATAATGAAAACCGTGTGATGTATAATGATAGGGAGAGTGTGACACTTCTCAAGGGAGACGTTGAGAGACCATGTTTGCAAGGATAGGAGAAACATGAAGTGAGCGCGCAGGTGAGCTTGAGAAAAGAGAGTGATACCTACATGAAGGAGCATGCATGCGAGAGAGATGGGCGTGAAAGGAGTGAACATAAAAGGGATTCAAATATTTGAATTCGAGACGATGATACATGTAATCCATACTCGAACCAAAATTGATCTATCAAACATGCATACTCATGTGAATTCACGCACATCTATGTTATTTAATATGTAGATATTACTGATCCATACATTTTAGTAGAACATAATTTGGTTAAAAAAATTGAATTCAACCTTAAGATTTTGAGATCATTGTATTTGTAAATCATATTATACAAATAAAGGAGCAGAATTCTTTATTGTGCTTTTGAAAGTATATATAAAAAAATGATGTATATAGAATGTAATTCCAATTGAAAATGGATCCCGCCCGAAAAAAAAGAATACAACCGGGATTCGAATTGAGTTGGCATGGTAAACATGCACTCTGCAAAAATTGAACGAAGCAGGGAAAGTCACAGTAACCGCCCGAAACCAAAATCTGCGAGATGGAAATTACTACTGCCTATCCCTGCCACGCAAAGCCTATGTGCTGGATTTCTACAGGTTTCGATAGGGGTAGGTTTGTAATTTCACCCAAACGTGACGTAACCGCCTCTCACCCAAATTCATACATGGTGGGCGCCAAAACACAGTGTGTCCTCGGCCGAAATCGACTCCCTCCCTGATTCATATTCATACACGGTGGGCGCCAAAAACAAACTCTCGTCGACAAATATTCGGTGTACGCGAGATTACCGCCCTATCCCCAACCGACTAATATTGTTGTGATGTAGTAGGAAATTTGAAACAGGGGCTAAGTTTGTAAATTTCCTTGCATTTGAGACAAGCCCTCCCTGAATACATGGTTCCCCCCTTCCTCTCTACCTCCATTTTCCCCATTCGTACTCCGTCGGCGCCAAAACACCCTCTCCAGTCCAGCCTCCTCCGTCCGCCGCCAGCCGCCACCCCATCCACCGTTGTCCTCCTCCACCATGCCGGAGCTGATACGCCGACACCGTTGTCCATTACAAGAGATCGATCTCTCTCATCCACGGCTTCGGACTGGGATCCTTGCATCCCGTCCTCTCGCTTCATCCCCGTCGTCGTCCACCTTGCCGGTGCCGCTCCTACGACCGTCTCGACCACCGTGCCCCGCTGCCACCATCTACCCTCCTAGATCTGGTTCCACGCCACCAACAGCCATCGCTACTGCAGCACCGTCAAATTCTCAGCAGATGCGTACACGGCGTCGCACCAGAGGCGGTACTCTTTCGTATCTGCTCAACTTATTTATCGCAGCAAGAAAATAGATCGCCACTGCTTTACTCTGATTTCTTGTCTTGGTTGCGAAGTTGCTTTTGTCCGGTTTGCACCTTCAGATCTGCCATGGCACGCTCGGCACTATACTCCCAATGCTTATGGTTTTCCCCTTGTATATTCCACACTAGTTAAATCACAGTATACTAAATTTTTCAGAGCTCGCCGGAGTTCGCCGGTGCGAACGAAGGGGCTCGGGTGGTTGTGGGGCCTCGCCGAACAAAGAAAACTCGACGCGGCTGGGGGTTGGGGCGGGGGTGGGGGTGGGGGTGGTGGAGGAACACAGGCGGTGGGGGCCGGTGGTCCGGCCGGCGGCCCGTGCGGTGTTCTGTATGGGAAGAATCAGAGACGAGGAAGAAGATGGGTTAGGAGACGTAGGAGCTTCATCCAACCGCCTGAAATGGTCGAGAGACAGCTGGGAGTTGCATTCTTAATGCGCTCTGGTTCATCATGTGTGGGCACTACGTAACCAACATTTTATTATCCAAAATCTGCTTGCTCTTCTTTGCCATGTTCCTCTTCCGTTCTTCTTTAATATGTACACTCTCCGTTCCTAAATACAAGTCTTTGTATAGATTCCACCATGGACTACATATGGAGCAAAATGAGTGAATCTACACTCTAAAATGTATCTGGATACATCTGTATGTGATCCATAGTGGAAATCTCTACCAAGACTTATATTTTGGAACAGAGGGAGTTTGATAGTAGTACATTATGTTCCTTGTACTGAAGATGAGCAGGGACATTTGCAGTGTAGAGGTCTATACGATCGGTTGTGATGGACACTTTGAGCCTCTTTGATTCGTAGGATCTTGTAAACATAGGAATAGGATTTGTAGTGGCCTGCCCACTTGAATCCTATAAGAATGGCAAGGAAATGCGGGGAGCTGTGTCGCCTTTGAGAGTTACACTGATATTAACAGTACCGCACCTTCACTTGAAGAGAGCTGGTGTCCGAAGCCTTTCTAGCCGTACCGGCAAACTTGCACATATATTCCAGCAAGTTCCACTTTGCTGATTTTACTCTGATGCTTAAGGTTTTCCTGTTATATCTACACTATGATCTATGTAGCTGCTTTGTGTCGCACTAGCAGCAGTCCACTCTTCAAGCTAAACACTGCAATGACTTACAAAATTGGCACCAAGGCATTGAGTACCATTCTGGATGCAATGAAACTCATACGCTCCCCACCTGTTGACTCTTGTTCAGAATATGATCCTAATGACTCTTGTTAAAAATTGCCACATATAGAGAGACAGCATGGAATTGCATTTCTTTGGGAGCTGTGATTCATCATGAGTGGGCAACCAACATTGTATGCAATGAAGCGGAACCTCAAGAATATGCTTCCTCTTCTCTTCTTTAACATGTTCCTCTTTGTTTATTCTGTATTTAGTACGTACAGTATGTTTCTTGTCAGGAAGGGGCGCAGGGACATCTGCAGTCAACAGCTGATAGAGCTGGTCTGTACGTGATCGATAGGCTTTCAATTACTAGCTGCAATACAACACCGTATTTTCAAGCCAGTTCCACTTTCCCGATTTATATATCGTGGTTATGGTGTACCCCTGTTATGTACACTATGATCTGCCTAGTTGTTGTGTGCTCTTGTTATCATGGTTTGGCAATAAACTCTCTATACAGTATATTATGAACCTGTCATCTGCCAGCTATCCTTACTTCTGGAGCCTATTTTTTTGTGTACTTGTGCCATATTATATAAATGCATGCACCATATTACAGCACACATGAGCTCTCTCATCAGAATCCAGTGATAGCACACAAGTGTTTACAGGGGCGCCCCTATATTAGAATATCATCTGCATTACAAAGATAATCTCACAACTATTTATGTTTTCATGGTTCTCAGATATTATACGCAATTACAGTGAATATCAGAATCCGCGCATCAGAATAATATTGTGGAACACTGCAATGACTTACAAAATTGACACCAAGGCATTGAGTGCCATTCTGGAAGCAATGAAACTCATACGCTCCCCACCTATTGATTCTTGTTCAGAATATCATCCTAATGACTATTCTAACCTCGAGGAGTCAAAGGCAGATAGCCTGTCCTGTTCACCCATCAAGGTGCATGTTCTAATTTGGCAAGGTTTTATTGATTGCGCATATCTTCCATATGTTGTCTTGCATTTCTTCTACTTTGTTGCACCGCCATATTCTTAGTTTACTCATCATATAACTCGAGATGCCATGCCCATCCATTATCAATACATATTCCATCTGTCATCATACCATGTTTTTTCCACTCAAATGTTGTTCTTGTGCATCAGACATCAAAAAGGAAGAGGGTGATTGCCGAACCCGAAGGAGCACCAGCAAAGTCCTTGAAAAATGTGGTGGTGCCGGCGAAATCAGACAGCGCCCCACTTATATTGGATGTACAACCAGTGACACAAAATGTAGGGCCGACTGTAGCAGACTGTACCCATACTTCACTGGCCACACCACTAGCCCCACCACACAGGACCTGCACTCCAGCAAAAGGTATATCAATTTCATTTGACATAGCACCAGCAATACCACAGAAAAATCCCACTCCAGCAAAAAGTACAGCAAGTCCACCGGCCGAAGACCTATCCCAACTGCAGAGACGGCCAATTCCTGCAGATTGGAACCCCATTCCATGTATTCCCAGTTTAAAAGACAATGCTTTCAATGTTGTTAGGGACTACATGCATATATTCCCATCATGGGAAGATTATAGTGAAGACAAACACCATTTTCACATCTTCCTGTCCAACTTACGTGTGAGTGCTATTATTCATGGTTATTATTTTCCTGTTTTCTGCTGATCGAACATATAATTGATTTACATTACATTGTTGTAACTAGGCGAGGGTCAATCTGGATAGTCATGACGAGCAAAGCTTGCTTGTGCTTTTCAAGGAAGCATTGCAGCAGTATCGGTGTTACCTGAGGAAATCACACTTTGATGGCAAGTCTATAAACGAATTTCCGATGAAGTCTCCTGTGCTAAATTTAGAAGGCATTGAATGGAAAAACCTTGTTATGCACTGGTCTCGTTCCCAGGATGAGGTACTGTCTATGAAATCACATGACAATTTGAACTTCTACTTTTCTGCATGTGCTTTACGGATCTTTTTTGCAGGAAATCTGCTCGAAGAAGAATTCCAATTTGAAAAGAATGACAGGATATCGCAAATATGCTGCCCGCTGCTTTGCTCTTGTTAGTACCTATTGTCCTATATCACTGTACTTGCATACATACCTAGTTCATTATGTGACAGCAGTATGCATGATAGCTTGCTTATCAATTGTTCGCTCCAAATTATCTGATATGTATGAATGGTTACATTAGTGTAGAATATATCCAATGCTAATGAATTTTTTTAGCTTTGCATTGTTCTTGTAAGTACATGTTGTCCTTTATCAGTGTACTTATATTGACAGGTAGTTGTTCATGTACCATCACTCTGCAGCTTATTTTCCTTTGCCCTCCATTTTCTACACATCAGATCTATATTTACTCTTACCATAAGGTTGGTACTGAAGAAGTTTAGCTGTGCATTGTGAGGGAGTCCTGGATAAGGGGTTATCCAGAGAGCCAGACTATATACTTTGGCCGGACTGTTGGACTATGAAGATACAAGATAGAAGACTTCCTCCCGTGTCCGGATGGGACTCTCCTTGGCGTGGAAGCCAAGCTTGGCGATTCGGAAGTAGATCTCCTCCTCTGTAAATCGACTCTGCGTAAACCTAGCCCCCTCCAATGTCTATATAAACCGGAGGGTTTAGTCCGTAGGATACAACAACAATCATACCATAGGCTAGCTTCTAGGGTTTAGCCTCTCTGATCTCGTGGTAGATCAACTCTTGTAATACTCATATCATCAAGATCAATCAAGCAGGAAGTAGGGTATTACCTCCATCGAAAGGGCCCAAACCTGGGTAAACATCGTGTCCCCAGCCTCCTATTACCATTAGCCTTAGACGCACAGTTCGAGACCCCCTACCCGAGATCCGCCGGTTTTGACACCGACATTGGTGATTTCATTGAGAGTTCCTCTGTGTCGCCGCGATAAGGCTTGATGGCTCGTCTCGTTGTCAAAAACGACATCACCTCCGGGGGAGCCCTGGCTCTAGGCCAAACTCTCCGGCTGGGTGGCTTCGTTATGACTGCCCAATCGGCTGTTGCGCCGACGATGACTTCTCAGGTCATTAAAAATAGCCTCCACATTGATTCAGAATTTGCCGAACAGATGGACCCAATGGAGCTCTTCTCCCTCAATGAGCTCTTGTATCGCATCGCTGCCTTGGGCGTCGCTACGGGCTATGACCAGATCGGGCTTAAACCCGACCAAAGGGAGGTTCACTCTCCACCGGTCACCCATGAGATAGCAGTAGTGTAAGAGCATCATCCTAATTCTCCCTCTACTTTGAGGACGAACTATGTCCGGATCTCCGAGCTCTCCGAGCCGGACACCCGCTCGCGGGAGGACATGACCCAGGCCCCGGACTCAGGATCGGATGGCGGGCCTAAGAAATCGGGCAACGCCCCAGAACCCGGGCCATTAAGCTCGGAAGCCTCTTTGCCCCTGGGTCCCAGATCGAGTCGTGATTCGGATTCAAATCAACCCACCCACCCAGATTTTTTCAATCTTTCCCATATCAGACAAGAGCCCCAAGAAACAGTACATCATTACTGGGCCAGATTCCTCCTTGTGATAAACAGGGTCAAGGACTGTCGCGAGGCAGACGCAATCTCCCTCTTTTGCAAAAATTGCACGGACAAAGGGATTCTCAATGCTATAAGTCGTCGTGACATAGTACACTTCGCTGACTTAGCGGCCATAGTACAAAATTACTGCATGATGGAAAGCGCCTGGAAAACCCAAACAAGTTTTTGGGACAATCCGGCTCTAGCTAAATCCTCTGTCCGAACTAAAAGGGTAAACTCTCGTAAGTCACTCGATTCAAGTACCAAAAAAATAAAACCCGCCACAAGGCACAGAACCGTATTGGAAGAATGGCTAAATGGGTCGTGCAAGATTCGTAGCACACCGGATACTACGCTAACGCATAGCCTTAGAGCATGTTGGATACTCCGGCAGGTAGCAAAGAGCGGCGAGGATCTCCTCATAAAACATACAGCAGAGCAACATCCCGCCGGAGACAACAATACGATATTTACAGTCTTTGAGACTTTCGCCTCAAATAATAGGCGCAAGCAAGCTCAGCGCAGCCTCGCAGAAGTTTGCCATGTGGCAACAATAAACCCATGGAACAACACGGCTATAACTTACAATGCCAGTGACGAACCTCAATTCCGAACAGTCCGAGCACCAGCTGCTTTGGTCCTTAGCCCAATCGTGGATGGCTTCAGGCTCACTAAAGTGCTCATGGACAGTGGAAGCGGACTAAACCTCATCTATGAGGAAACCCTTAACAAGATGGAAATTGACAAGAGCCACATTGAACGAAGCAGCACGACCTTCAGGGGAATCATCCCTAGTCGGGAGGCACAATGCATGGGAAAAATCACACTGGATGTGGTATTCGGCACGCCGTAGAATTACAGGTCCGAAGAAATTACATTCCAAGTGGCCCCGTTCAGCAGCGGATACCACGCCCTCTTGGGGCGGGACGCGTTCACGAGTTTTTAGGCTATACCCCATTACGGGTACATGAAGCTCAAAATGCCCGGGCCCAATGGAATCATCACTCTAGCTAGCAATCCGGACGTCGCACTCTGCGCTGAAAATAAAACAGCCGCCCTCGCCCTGGAGGCGTTATCAGAAGCCCTCGCGACCGAAGAACTGACAACACTGCGAGCAACAGTGGACAGAGATGACGTGATACTCGACAAGTGACCTAAATCCACCTCCTTCAAGCCAGCGGACGAGATAGTCAAATTCCAGGTCCACCCAATGGACCCTTCGAAGACAGCTTCCATCGGGACACAGCTGAACCCCACAATAGACGCCGTAGTGCGAGACTTCCTGCGTGAAAACTGGGATGTTTTCGCCTGGCATCCTTCAGACATTCCGGGCATCCCACGCAGGCTGGCCGAACACAGCCTCAATATGCTGAAAGGATACAAGCCAGTCAAGCAGACTCTTAGACACTTCTCAGAGCCTAAACGGCAAGCCATGGGAGAAGAGCTAGCCAAGATACTCGAGGCCAGATTCATCAGAGACATCAAACATCCGGATTGGCTAGCAAACTTGGTAATGGTACCAAAAAAGGACAAATCATGGCGCTTGTGTGTCGATTTCAAAGACCTCAATAAAGCTTGCCCTAAGGATCCCTTCCCCCTCCCCCGCATTGATCAAATGATCGACGCCACCGCAGGACACGACTCATTGTGTTTCCTCGACGCATACTCCGGATACCATCAAATAAAGATGGCGGAGTCCAACCAGGCCGCAACGGCCTTTATCACTCCGTACGGCCCCTTCTATTTCAACACCATGCCCTTCGGGCTCAAAAACTCCGGCGCAACCTACTAACGCATGATTCAGACATGCCTGGAAAAACAAATCGGCAAGACAATAGAGGCCTACGTAGACGACGTGGTCATCAAAACAAGACACGTGTCACACCCTAGCTAGTCATGCATTAGAGTGTTGCATCATGTTTACTCATTCATCAGAAACTTGAAATGGGGATGACAGAACCCCCAGTCCCCTCTGAACCCAACTAGGGTTTACTAAAATAATTTTCAATGAACCTGAAATGCCCTTCTAAAATGCCCATCATTTTTTCCTTGGTTCAGAACCTCTGCCAAAAGTGGTGCACATTTTTCTAGGCCATCCTAGGGTTTTTGAATTAAATCATAGATATTTGAATTTGGGCATTTAAAATAATATAAAATACTTAAATGCTCAAATATCTCCAAACTAAAATGTTTCATGTTGGAAATAATCCAACTATGGACCAGGAGTAGTTTGGTGATTTTTGGAGTTGCCTAGGTATTTTATTTAACTCAACAAAGTTGCAGGTACATTAAATAAAAACAGAAAACAGAAAATAAAAAAAAGGAGTAGACTTACCTGGACCTACCTGCCCAGCCCAGCCGGCCCAGCACTGTGCTGGCCCATGCCAGCCAGCTGCTTCCCCTTGCCAGAGCAGGCAGGGAGGTGAGCATGGCGCGCCCGAGCTCGCCACACACCACCCAGCCTCTCTGCATCGCCCTGGTCGCCGTTGCGCCGCGTGGATCGTCTTCTGGTCGTCGCCCCGACCTCGCCGACACCCCATTCACTCTCCCCCGGCTCTCCCTCGCTCTCTCTCCCGCCGATCGAACACCACCGTCGCCGCCGTTCGCCATAGCCACCATCTCCGGCCACCCCTCGCTCCTCTGACCAGCTCAGGAGCTCCGCCTCGACTCCCTCTTCCTCCCCACCGCTCCACGGGTCCCCGGAAGCCCTGCATCGCCGCCACGTCGCTGTTCCCCTCTTCGGACTCCGACCACCGTCGCCGTCAAATTCGTCGTCTCCGGCGCGTCCCCGAGCCCGCTTCGACGCCCACTGCAACCGCGGTAAGCCCCCGGAGCGTTTCCCCCTTCTTCCCTGGTCTTCCCCGACCTCTAGGCCCTAGCCCCACCCCGACTGAGAGCTCCACGCCGCCGGCGATGTCGCCGTCGTGGCCACGGTCGCCGTAGCGCCCAACCGAGCACACCATCGTGCTCCACACATCACCAGGAGCACGTAGAACGCACCAACGCCTCCCCAAACCCCCTGCAACACTGATCCCGACCGCACCCGAACTCCGTCCGCCGCTGCCGAGCTCGCCGCCGTCGACTTCGGCCACCCCGACCCCAACGGGCTCCGCCAAGAGATGCGGGTTGTCCTCAGCTCCACTCCGGTGGCCTCCGCGGTCCATTTGGTGGTCGAAACGACCAAAACCACTCTCGCCGCCGCGCTGATGGTCGCCGCCGGCCAGAACTCCGGCGGGCTGACGTGGCCTAGTTAATTAGTCACTAACCCCCCACCTACTGACGCTGACAAGTGGGCCCCAGGGCCTAGTCAAAGCTAACCAGCCCGGGTCAACGCGGGATTAGCCCCTGTGTCACTGACGTGTGGACCCCACACGTCAGGTTTGACCCGAGCCAGCCCTGTTGACCTGCTGATGCCACTGTGACGTCAGGCTGACGCAGTAATTGAATTTCTGGATTTAAATTAAATCAGGAAATTCCAGAATATTATTTAAACCTTCAAAAATTCATAACTTTTATTCTGTAACTCCAAATTGGACAAATTATATATGAAAAATGATCAGAAAAATCCAATCTATCCATCTGTACTATTTTCATGCATGATCAAACAAGTTAAATTGATGTTTTAATCAGAACAAGGAAAAGCACTTTAAAAGGCCATATTTGAATTTGGAATTTGAATCTTTGATTCAAATTTGTTCAAACCCTTCTGGTTTTAGTTGCATTAGCCCAACACACTCATATTGCCATGTTTCATGCATGCATCATATTGTTGCATATTGTTTGGTGATGTTTGTGTATCGATGTCCTTTGCGACAGGATCTGTCCCCGAGGAGTACCGTGATTACCCTAACGAAGAACCGTATCCGTGCAACGAACCATCAGGCAAGCAACCAACCGTTTGATCATATCGATACAATCCCATGTTCTCGCATCCTGCTCTCTTTTACTGCATTAAGACAACGCGATTCAAACTGCTGTGTGCTACGGTAGTTGAACCCATTTCCTCTGCATGACCTGTCATTGCCACAGTAACTAGATGAAACCCACTAGCATGTGTAGGAGTTGATTGAGCCATATGTATGTGTTGTTCCTACCTTGCTATGCCTGCTATGCTTAGAGTCGTGTCAGGTCTGGTTCATCTGGGTGATGGGCTAGAGTGAAATGTTTATGTCGGTAATGAGAGTGGTGTGGTGAACACGATTTGGTAAAGGTATCGATGAGAGGCCATGTAGGAGTACATGGTGGGTTGTTTCATTGAAGCCGACCTTAAGCACTGAGATCTGTATGTGTGATTTAAGAATCAGCTACTACCATGCATTGGGCCCGAAACCAATGGACCCTCTCGACTTCTTATTCACCCTAGTTCTCCGTCCAGGAGTTGCAAGTAGTTTCTGGTGTTTGTAGCCTACTGGAGGCCGTGGACAGCGTTGACCGTAGGGGTGGGCTGTGATGCGGTAGGTACGTGGCACGGTGTACCGAATACCCGTTAGGTATCTCGGGAACCCTGTTCACATCGTTCGGGGCCGTATGGGAAACCTCGACCGGACTCCCTGTGGATGGAACCTGAATAGGCGATAAACCTGGACTGGAAGCTTAGGTGATTAGGTAGGTCGTGGCCGACACCCACGTTGGGCTTCCGCTTGAAGGTTGCCGAGTACATGTCGTGTAAACGACGGTAAGTGGTGAGAGCGTGTATGAAGAAGTACCCCCTGCAGGGTTAACAGGATCTATTCGAATAGCCGCGTCCGCGGTAAAGGACTACTTGGTTGCCTATACAGTTCATAGACAAGTAAATGGATACTATTAAAAGCCTCAAGATAAGTGTGAGTGCCGAGGATGGCTCTTCCGTAGGAAGACGGAGGTGGATCCTCGGTAGTGTATTGAAGTGGTGAGTAGTGGACTCGTGTGCGCAAAACAATTTCAACTTGGAGTATCGTAGGATAGCCTAGCCAAGAGTCAAAGCTGGCTTGCTGCAATAACTCCACCAACCCTTCTTGATACTATGCATGTATATAGGATCTGATGTAAGTCTTGCTGAGTACCTTTGTACTCATGTTGCTATAATCTACATTTTTACAGAAGACGCTGCAACCCCTTCTGATGGGTTCTATGTAGACGTTGACATCAACGAGTAGGCTAAAGACCCAGGTGGTGACCCTGAGCTTGTGAAGGACCACGTAGTATAGCTAGGCTTTCAAGCCTCTTTTATTTTACTAGTTGTCTGTACTCAGACAAGTTACTTCCGCTGCTGGTTTGTATGACTGTATGACTTGTATGTGGGGTCGTGAGACCCATATCTTTGTGTATGTTATGTATGGCTCGCTGAGCCTTAAATAAAGTACTTGTGTCGTAGAGTCATGTTGTGATGCTTCGTTGTATTCGCACATATCGAGCATATTGTGTGTATGATTGAAATGCTTGGTATGTGTGGGATCTGACTATCTAGTTGTTTATCTTTAGTAGCCTCTCTTACCAGGAAATGTCTCCTAGTGTTACCGCTGAGCCATGGTAGCTTGCTACTGCTCTGGAACACTTAGGCTGGCCGGCATGTGTCCTTCTTCGTTCCTGTGTCTGTCCCTTCGGGGAAATGTCACGCTTTGAGTACCGGAGTCCTGTTAGCCCGCTACAGCCCGGTTTACCGGAGTCCTGCTAGCCCAGTGCTACAGCCCGGACCCACTTGCTGATGACCGACACGTTCGAAGCTGGGTCATGGATGCCTGTCCCTGTAAGTCTGTGCCACTTTGGGTTTACGACTAGTCATGTCAGCCCGGGCTCCTTATCATATGGATGCTAGCGACACTATCATATACGTGAGCCAAAAGGCGCAAACGGTCCCGGGCAAAGGTAAGACGACACCCGTGGGGATACCGTGCGTGAGGCCGCAAAGTGATATGAGGTGTTACCGGCTAGATCGATGTGACATCGAGTCGGGGTCCTGACATTTGCCTTCTTGATACTATGCATGTATGTAGGATCTGATGTAAGTCTTGCTGAGTACCTTTGTACTCATGTTGCTATAATCTACATTTTTACAGAAGACGCTGCAACCCCTTCTGATGGGTTCTATGTAGACGTTGACATCAACGAGTAGGCTAAGACCCAGGTGGTGACCCTGAACTTGTGGAGGACCACGTAGTATAGCTAGGCTTTCCAAGCCTCTTTTATTTTACTAGTTGTCTGTACTCAGACAAGTTACTTCCGCTGCTGGTTTGTATGACTGTATGACTTGTATGTGGGGTCGTGAGACCCGTACCTTTGTGTATGTTATGTATGGCTCACTGAGCCTTAAATAAAGTACTTGTGTCATAGAGTCATGTTGTGATGCTTCGTTGTATTTGCACATATCGAGCATATTGTGTGTATGATTGAAATGCTTGGTATGTGTGGGATCTGACCATCTAGTTGTTTATCTTTAGTAGCCTCTCTTACCGGGAAATGTCTCCTAGTGTTACCGCTGAGCCATGGTAGCTTGCTACTGCTCTGGAACACTTAGGCTGGCCGGCATGTGTCCTTCTTCGTTCCTGTGTCTGTCCCTTCGGGGAAATGTCACGCTTTGAGTACCGGAGTCCTGTTAGCCCGCTGCAGCCCGGTTTACCGGAGTCCTGCTAGCCCAGTGCTACAGCCCGGACCCACTTGCTGATGACCGACACGTTCGAAGCTGGGTCATGGATGCCTGTCCCTGTAAGTCTGTGCCACTTTGGGTTTACGACTAGTCATGTCAGCCCGGGCTCTTTATCATATGGATGCTAGCGACACTATCATATACGTGAGCCAAAAGGCGCAAACGGTCCCGGGCAAAGGTAAGGCGACACCCGTGGGAATACCGTGCGTGAGGCCGCAAAGTGATATGAAGTGTTACCGGCTAGATCGATGTGACATCGAGTCGGGGTCCTGACAGCGTTGGTATCAGAGCCGGACTGCCTGTAGGTTCTCCAAGCCAAACTGGTCGATGTTGAGTCTAGAAATTCTTTAGTTATATGTAGGGGAATTGTTTGTGGGTTGGAACGTAAGGCTCTTTTTACTCCTTATATCTTATGACTTTCTGATCTGAGTCAGTCCATTCTTCCATCGGGGGTTAAGGAATTAGGATCTGTTCTCTCTATCAGGATCACGTGTTACTAATCAGTAGTACCTTATAAGTTTGATGGTTACAAGCCTAGTTCAGTTCTACTACCACATTATGTAGCCAGAATGGTTCAGAACTTTGATGTGATGATGTTGAGTGTGTACGAAATCCTTTGTCAAATGTCTCAATATCCTTTTTGAGCATTTACAGCTGTTATGCTGCCGAAATTTTGCTAGAAATTCTAATGCCTTTGCATTATGATCATGTTTTCAGATGGCCACTCGCGACCTCAATCAAGTGGTTCGCCTGACTCGATGCCTAGATGTACCCGGCCATACTGCTAAGTTGGTCAGGGTAATGACTGAGGCTGGATACCGCTGGTATCCTGAGTACACGGTCGAAGAGCAATTCCGAGATTTCAATCAAAGCCAGTATCTCTGCACTGTCAGGATATTTCCATCTTATCCTGGATCCACCGAGCCTCTTCACTGCTCCTATGGACTCGGGGTTACTATTGAGATGGCTGTGCAGGATGCCGCCTATTCCATGATGACCATTATGCGAGTCAGATCTGGTTTATTTCGGGACTCTGATTTCCGGTATATGCCAGGATCACTTCCGGGAGCACAAGGGTATCTCCAGGCTATCTATGCTGATTCCACTCAGGAGGATTCATGGACTCGCACCACTGCTGAGATGCTCGAGGATAAGGACCGTGAAAATCGGGCCTTAAGGTTAGAGCTCTTCAATACCCGTGCTGACCACTGGGCCACTTTGACTCGGTTCGCACCGGCGGTGCAAGCTGGATTCTCAGATATGCGCGATCTCTATCCTGTGAGATCTGCTCTGCCAGACGTGATGGTTTGGCGTGATGTAGGAGGCATCACCCCACCTCGCGGTCCCCGCAGGCCACCGTTTGTTGGTCCAAGGCCTCATCCTAGCCCCTATGGTCCACAAGCTCCGCGAGATCGTCTGTTTCCGGATGAACATGTTGAGCTTCCAGGCTATGGAGGTGACTTCTACGAGGACTACTACGGATCGGTCTGAGTTAGTGACAGTATCCCTAGTTCGCACTAGCTGTGTCGTCTATCGTCCCGCGTGACTCGTGGGATATGTTCTAGTTTGTACTCTTTCCGGAGGTGTAGGAAAATAATGTATAGGAGCTTGGAATGCCTCCGATGAGATGTAATCCTTTTCTCACCGTAATAGTACTTTGTTTGGTCTTGTACTAAACCTTGTATGGTGTGTATGACGATGGAATAAAGAAGCAGTTTCTGTATCTACCATGTCATACGGATGATCATCTTGCATTCCGAGTTATTCCTTACATTATGTATCCTATGTCGGAATTTTATCATTCTGACTAAATCATTGTCTTGTTTACCTAGGATGGTCAACACGCGCGCCAACCCTGCTTCCCAAGAGCAGGCCGAAGGCAGTGAAGCCGGAAATGAACATCTGCCTCATCCTCCTTCACTAGCCGAGGTTATGATGGAAGCTGAGAGAAACAAGCGGGAGACAAACCGTTTGTTGGAGCGTATTGAGCAGAATACAGCACACCATCAGAGGGCTAACGTGGTGTCACTCAGTGATTTTATCAAATTGCATCCAACCACGTTCCACCACTCCGTCGAGCCTCTCGACGCTGACGACTGGCTTCGCAGTATCTCTCATAAGCTGCGTTCCGCGCTGGTAGCGGAGGCTGACAAGGTCACCTTTGCTGCGTATCATCTTGAAGGCCCCGCCAGTCTATGGTGGGAGAATTATGGAGCTATGCGCCCAGCGGGCCATGTCACAACTTGGGCTGAATTCAGCGAGGCTTTCCGTGAACATCACATTCCGGAGGGTCTCATGGACCGTAAACGTGAAGAATTTTGCAGTTTCACCCAAGGCCGACTTTCTGTGGATGCTTATAGCAGAGAGTTTGGTAATCTCGCCCGATATGCAACTGAGGAAGTGTCTACGGACGCCAAGAAGCAAGCAAGGTTCCGTAAGGGCCTTAGTCCTGAGCTTCGCCGCGACCTCCGCCTGCATGAGTACACATCTTTTTCGAAACTTGTCAACAAAGCCATCAGTGCTGAAACTGGTCAGACTGACTATGACGCAACACGCAAGCATGGACGTGACACGGGTTCCTCATCCGGTGCTGGTCCTCAGAAGCGCCGCGTGTGGGTACCCAACACCGCCCTGCCACCCAGGTTCACACCGAGGCCATCCTTCCAGGCGCCTCGCCCGGTACAACAGTCTGCTCCAGCCAAGCCCTATGGGGGTCCAACCAATAATGCTCCTCCACGTACCAGTTCCGTGACTTGTTTCAAATGTGGGGAATCTGGTCATTATATGCGTGAGTGTCCCCAGACCAACCCCAATCAGTCTGCTAAAGCTGTTGGCCGTGGCAAGCCGACAGGAAAAGTGTTTCATGCTAAACCGGTCACCGCTTCACGTGGCCATGTCAATTGTATCTCTGCCGAAGAAGCTCAAGAAGATCCCAACGTTGTTCTCGGTACGCTTCTTGTTAATTGCCACCCGGCATCTGTTCTTTTCGATACAGGAGCCTCTCATTCTTTTATATCTGAAAATTATGCTCATTTGCATAACGTTGCATTCTGTGACTTGCCATCCTCCATGGTAATTCAAACTCCGGGATCCAAATGGCAAACTTCTAGAGTAAGCCATGGAAATGAAATCCAAGTCGATAGACTTGTTTTCCTCGCATCTTTGATAGCCCTTAAATCTTCAGATATAAATATCATTTTGGGTATGGACTGGATGTCCGCTCATCAAGCCAAAATTGATTGCTTCTCTAGGACCGTTCAACTCACCCATCCTTCGGGGAAGATAGTCAATGTCTTGACCCGAATAGCCAAGCGACAATTATATTCTCTTAACGCCAGCCCCTTGCCAGACCTTGAGGACGTTCCGGTAGTCCGTGACTTTCCGGATGTCTTCCCAGAGGAATTGCCAGGTGTTCCACCTGACAGGGATGTCGAGTTCGTAATCGACCTCATCCCCGGAACCGTTCCGATTGCTAGAAGACCCTATAAGATGGCACCCCTAGAACTAGCCGAGCTTAAGAAACAACTCGATGAATCCTTGAAAAAGGGTTTCATCTGCCCTAGTTCATCTCCGTGGGCTTGCCCCGTCCTATTCGTCAAGAAGAAGGATTGTACGGACCGGATGGTTGTAGATTATCGACCTGTCAACCTGGTCACAATCAAAAACAAATACCCGCTTCCCAGGATCAACGATCTGTATGATCAGCTCGCTGGATCCTCAGTCTTCTCCAAGATGGATTTGAGGTTGGGCTACCATCAAATCAAAATCAGAAACGGGGACATTCCTAAAACGGCCTTTGTTACTCGCTATGGCCAATACGAGTACACCGTCATGTCCTTCGGTTTAACCAACGCTCCAGCCACTTTTTCTCGGTTAATGAACTCAATCTTCATGGAGTATTTGGATAAATTCGTCGTAGTTTATCTCGATGATATACTCATCTACCCCAAGAACGAGGAAGAACATGTCGAACATCTACGGCTAGTGTTGAAGAAACTTCGAGAGCATCGCCTTTATGCCAAATTTTCGAAATGTGAATTCTGGTTGTCAGAAGTGACCTATCTGGGTCATGTAATATCTGGTAAAGGTATTGCTGTTAACCCTGAGCGAGTTCAAGCCGTCCTTGATTGGACTCCACCCGAATCGGTCAAGCAAGTTCGGAGTTTTCTAGGCTTAGCGAGCTATTGTCGTCGCTTTGTCGAGAATTTCTCCAAGGTTGCTAAACCTCTAACCGAACTCCTCAAGAAAGATAAGAAGTTCGAATGGACTCCACAATGTGAGCACAGCTTTCAGGAACTGAAAAGACGCCTGACCTCTGCTCCCGTGCTGGTACCGCCAGACTTCTCCAAGGACTTTGTTATCTACTGCGACGCCTCGCGACAAGGACTAGGTTGCATTCTTATGCAAGATCGACACGTGATTGCTTACGCTTCACGGCAATTGCACCCACATGAGGAGAATTATCCTACTCATGATCTAGAGCTTGCAGCCGTAGTCTATGCACTTAAGACCTGGCGACATTACCTCCTCGGTAATCGTTGCGAAATATTCACTGATCACCAAAGCCTGAAGTACATTTTCACCCAACCGGATTTGAATCTCAGACAGAGACGTTGGGTTGAATTGATCACAGACTTCGACTTAGGGATAACCTATACCCCAGGGAAAGCCAACGTCATGGCTGATGCGCTAAGTCGTAAATCTTATTGTAACAACCTGATGTTACAACAAAGTCAACCGCTTCTCCATGAGGAATTTCGAAAGCTTAACCTTCACATTGTTCCTCAAGGTTTTCTCTCCACCTTGGTGGCAAAACCTACCCTTACGGATCAAATTATCAAAGCACAGAAGGTAGATCCGGGAATCTCCCGCATCAAGAGGAACATTCAGAAAGGAATTGCGAATTGCTTCTCCGTTAATGATCAAGGAGTCGTATACTTCGGGGATCGACTAGTGGTTCCCAAGGTGCGCAACCTGAGGCGATTGATCCTTAAGGAAGCTCATGAATCTCCTCTCACCATTCATCCCGGTAGCACAAAAATGTATCAGGACCTACGCCAGAGGTTCTGGTGGACTAGGATGAAGAGAGAAATTGCTCAGTATATTGCCAATTGCGACGTCTGCCGTCGTGTAAAAGCAGAGCATCAACGGCCTGCTGGCACCCTTCAACCATTAGCTATTCCTGAATGGAAATGGGATAAAATTGGTATGGATTTCATTACCGGTTTTCCCAGGACCAAAAGAGGGAATAATGCTATTTTCGTCGTGGTCGATCGTCTTTCTAAAGTAGCTCATTTCTTACCTGTTCGTGAGAGTATAACCGCTAGCCAGCTGGCAGACTTATACATCTCCCGAATAGTGTCCCTCCATGGTGTTCCTTTGGAAATCAATTCGGATCGAGGAAGTCTTTTCACCTCTCGATTTTGGGAAAGTTTCCAAAATGCTATGGGAACTCGTCTCTCCTTTAGCACCGCTTTCCACCCTCAGTCAAGTGGTCAAGTGGAACGCGTCAATCAGATTCTAGAAGACATGCTTCGAGCCTCTGTTATCTCATTCGGAATGGACTGGGAGAAGTGCCTTCCATTTGCCGAATTCGCTTACAACAACAGCTATCAATCTAGCTTGGGTAAAGCCCCTTTTGAAGTTCTCTATGGACGACGATGTCGAACACCCCTTAACTGGTCAGAGACCGGGGAAAGACAATTCTTTGGCCCGGATATGATTCAGGAAGCAGAAGAACAAGTTCGTATCGTCCGTCAAAAGAGTCAATATGACCGAAAACATAAGGCTATGACTTTCGAGGTTGACGAGAAGGCTTACCTTCGGGTCACCCCTCTGAAGGGAACCCATCGTTTCGGTATCAAAGGCAAATTGGCTCCTCGTTACATTGGACCTTTTCGCATTCTTGCCAAACGAGGAGAAGTTGCCTACCAATTGGAACTACCTCCGCACCTCTCCAGAGTTCACGATGTCTTCCACGTTTCTCAACTCAGGCGTTGCTTCTCGGATCCTATCCGTGAAGTGGACCACGAAACGCTTGATCTCCAAGATAATCTTACATATCGAGAGTACCCCATTCGTATCCTCGATCAAGCCGAACGTACCACGCGACGTCATAATATCAAGTTTCTCAAGGTTCAATGGTCGCACCATTCTGAAGATGAAGCAACTTGGGAAAGGGAGGATCGTCTTCGACTCGAGTATCCCGCCTTCTTCTCGGAGGAACCCAAATCTCGGGACGAGATTCTTTTGAGTGGGGGTGAGTTGTCACACCCTAGCTAGTCATGCATTAGAGTGTTGCATCATGTTTACTCATTCATCAGAAACTTGAAATGGGGATGACAGAACCCCCAGTCCCCTCTGAACCCAACTAGGGTTTACTAAAATAATTTTCAATGAACCTGAAATGCCCTTCTAAAATGCCCATCATTTTTGCCTTGGTTCAGAACCTCTGCCAAAAGTGGTGCACATTTTTCTAGGCCATCCTAGGGTTTTTGAATTAAATCATAGATATTTGAATTTGGGCATTTAAAATAATATAAAATACTTAAATGCTCAAATATCTCCAAACTAAAATGTTTCATGTTGGAAATAATCCAACTATGGACCAGGAGTAGTTTGGTGATTTTTGGAGTTGCCTAGGTATTTTATTTAACTCAACAAAGTTGCAGGTACATTAAATAAAAACAGAAAACAGAAAATAAAAAAAAGGAGTAGACTTACCTGGACCTACCTGCCCAGCCCAGCCGGCCCAGCACTGTGCTGGCCCATGCCAGCCAGCTGCTTCCCCTTGCCAGAGCAGGCAGGGAGGTGAGCATGGCGCGCCCGAGCTCGCCACGCACCACCCAGCCTCTCTGCATCGCCCTGGTCGCCGTTGCGCCGCGTGGATCGTCTTCTGGTCGTCGCCCCGACCTCGCCGACACCCCATTCACTCTCCCCCGGCTCTCCCTCGCTCTCTCTCCCGCCGACCGAACACCACCGTCGCCGCCGTTCGCCATAGCCACCATCTCCGGCCACCCCTCGCTCCTCTGACCAGCTCAGGAGCTCCGCCTCGACTCCCTCTTCCTCCCCACCGCTCCACGGGTCCCCGGAAGCCCTGCATCGCTGCCACGTCGCCGTTCCCCTCTTCGGACTCCGACCACCGTCGCCGTCAAATTCGTCGTCTCCGGCGCGTCCCCGAGCCCGCTTCGACGCCCACTGCAACCGCGGTAAGCCCCCGGAGCGTTTCCCCCTTCTTCCCTGGTCTTCCCCGACCTCTAGGCCCTAGCCCCACCCCGACCGAGAGCTCCACGCCGCCGGCGATGTCGCCGTCGTGGCCACGGTCGCCGTAGCGCCCAACCGAGCACACCATCGTGCTCCACACATCACCAGGAGCACGTAGAACGCACCAACGCCTCCCCAAACCCCCTGCAACACTGATCCCGACCGCACCCGAACTCCGGCCGCCGCTGCCGAGCTCGCCGCCGTCGACTTCGGCCACCCCGACCCCAACGGGCTCCGCCAAGAGATGCGGGTTGTCCTCAGCTCCACTCCGGTGGCCTCCGCGGTCCATTTGGTGGTCGAAACGACCAAAGCCACTCTCGCCGCCGCGCTGATGGTCGCCGCCGGCCAGAACTCCGGCGGGCTGACGTGGCCTAGTTAATTAGTCACTAACCCCCCACCTACTGACGCTGACAAGTGGGCCCCAGGGCCTAGTCAAAGCTAACCAGCCCGGGTCAACGCGGGATTAGCCCCTGTGTCACTGACGTGTGGACCCCACACGTCAGGTTTGACCCGAGCCAGCCCTGTTGACCTGCTGATGCCACTGTGACGTCAGGCTGACGCAGTAATTGAATTTCTGGATTTAAATTAAATCAGGAAATTCAAGAATATTATTTAAACTTCAAAAATTCATAACTTTTATTCTGTAACTCCAAATTGGACAAATTATATATGAAAAATGATCAGAAAAATCCAATCTATCCATCTGTACTATTTTCATGCATGATCAAATAAGTTAAATTGATGTTTTAATCAGAACAAGGAAAAGCACTTTAAAAGGCCATATTTGAATTTGGAATTTGAATCTTTGATTCAAATTTGTTCAAACCCTTCTGGTTTTAGTTGCATTAGCCCAACACACTCATATTGCCATGTTTCATGCATGCATCATATTGTTGCATATTGTTTGGTGATGTTTGTGTATCGATGTCCTTTGCGACAGGATCTGTCCCCGAGGAGTACCGTGATTACCCTAACGAAGAACCGTATCCGTGCAACGAACCATCAGGCAAGCAACCAACCGTTTGATCATATCGATACAATCCCATGTTCTCGCATCCTGCTCTCTTTTACTGCATTAAGACAACGCGATTCAAACTGCTGTGTGCTACGGTAGTTGAACCCATTTCCTCTGCATGACCTGTCATTGCCACAGTAACTAGATGAAACCCACTAGCATGTGTAGGAGTTGATTGAGCCATATGTATGTGTTGTTCCTACCTTGCTATGCCTGCTATGCTTAGAGTCGTGTCAGGTCTGGTTCATCTGGGTGATGGGCTAGAGTGAAATGTTTATGTCGGTAATGAGAGTGGTGTGGTGAACACGATTTGGTAAAGGTATCGATGAGAGGCCATGTAGGAGTACATGGTGGGTTGTTTCATTGAAGCCGACCTTAAGCACTGAGATCTGTATGTGTGATTTAAGAATCAGCTACTACCATGCATTGGGCCCGAAACCAATGGACCCTCTCGACTTCTTATTCACCCTAGTTCTCCGTCCAGGAGTTGCAAGTAGTTTCTGGTGTTTGAAGCCTACTGGAGGCCGTGGACAGCGCTGACCGTAGGGGTGGGCTGTGATGCGGTAGGTACGTGGCACGGTGTACCGAATACCCGTTAGGTATCTCGGGAACCCTGTTCACATCGTTCGGGGCCGTATGGGAAACCTCGGCCGGACTCCCTGCGGATGGAACCTGAATAGGCGATAAACCTGGACTGGAAGCTTAGGTGATTAGGTAGGTCGTGGCCGACACCCACGTTGGGCTTCCGCTTGAAGGTTGCCGAGTACATGTCGTGTAAACGACGGTAAGTGGTGAGAGCGTGTATGAAGAAGTACCCCCTGCAGGGTTAACAGGATCTATTCGAATAGCCGCGTCCGCGGTAAAGGACTACTTGGTTGCCTATACAGTTCATAGACAAGTAAATGGATACTATTAAAAGCCTCAAGATAAGTGTGAGTGCCGAGGATGGCTCTTCCGTAGGAAGACGGAGGTGGATCCTCGGTAGTGTATTGAAGTGGTGAGTAGTGGACTCGTGTGCGCAAAACAATTTCAACTTGGAGTATCGTAGGATAGCCTAGCCAAGAGTCAAAGCTGGCTTGCTGCAATAACTCCACCAACCCTTCTTGATACTATGCATGTATATAGGATCTGATGTAAGTCTTGCTGAGTACCTTTGTACTCATGTTGCTATAATCTACATTTTTACAGAAGACGCTGCAACCCCTTCTGATGGGTTCTATGTAGACGTTGACATCAACGAGTAGGCTAAAGACCCAGGTGGTGACCCTGAGCTTGTGAAGGACCACGTAGTATAGCTAGGCTTTCAAGCCTCTTTTATTTTACTAGTTGTCTGTACTCAGACAAGTTACTTCCGCTGCTGGTTTGTATGACTGTATGACTTGTATGTGGGGTCGTGAGACCC